>NC_057807.1:452472360-452774279 GCF_018294505.1 Triticum aestivum | reverse complement strand
ATGCTACTATCTCTTTTTCCACACTTGTGCTTCAAAGTAGTACCTTGTTCTTCAAAAAAAAAGAAATAAAAAAAAGAAATAAATAAAGGGGCAATGCTACTATCTCTTTTTCAACACTTGTGCTTCAAAGTAGCACCTTGTTCTTCATGTAGTGAGTCTCATATTTTGTGCTTCAAAATAGCACCATGTTTTCATATAGAGAGTCTCATAGGTTGTCACTTTCATATACTAGTGGGAATTTTTTATTATAGAACTTGGCTTGTATATTCCTACGATGGGCTTCCTCAAATGCCCTAGGTCTTCGTGAGCAAGCAAGTTGGATGCACACCCACTAGTTTTCTTTTGTTGAGCTTTCATTCATTTATAGCTCTAGTGCATCCGTTGCATGGCAATCCCTACTCCTCATGTTGACATCAATTGATGGGCATTCCCATAGCCCGTTGATTATCCTCGTCAATGTGAGACTCTCTCTCTTTTTGTCTTCTCCACACAACCCCCAATCATTATTCTATTCCACCCATAGTGCTATATCCATGGCTCACGCTCATGTATTGCGTGAAGGTTGAAAAAGTTTGAGATTATTTAAGTACAAAACAATTCTTGGCTTGTCATCAGGGGTATAGAAGTTGGGAACATCTTTGTGTGACAAAAATGAAGCATAGCCTAACTATATGATTTTGTAGGGATGAACTTTCTTTAGCCATGTTATTTTGAGAAGACATGATTGCTTTTATTAGTATGCTTGAAGTATTGCTATTTCTTTTGTCAATATGAACTTTTATTTGAATCACTTGGATCTGAACATTCATGCCACAATAAAGAGAAATTACATTGAGAAATTATTCTAGGTAGCATTCCGCATCAAAAAAATCTGTTTTTATCATTTACCTACTCGAGGACGAGCAGGAATTAAGCTTGGGGATGCTTGATACGTCTCCAATGTATCTATAATTTTTGATTGTTCCATGCTATTATATTACCTATTTTGGATGTTTATGGGCTTTATTTTACACATTATTATCATTTTTGGGACTAACCTACTAACCGGAGGCCCAGCCCGTATTGTTGTTTTTCTGTCTATTTCAGTATTTCGAATGAAAGGAATATCAAACGGAGTCCAAACGGAATAAAACCTTCGGAAGTGTGATTTTTGGAATGAACGTGACCCAGAGGACTTGGAGTGCAAGTCAAGAAGCATCCGAGGCGGTCACGAGAGGGTAGGGCGCGCCCCCTATAGGGCGCGCCCCCTATCTCGTGGGCCCCTCGGGCGGCCACCGACGTACTTCTTCCTCCTATATAAGCCTACATACCCCGAAAACATCCAGGGAGCAACCAAAACACAATTTCCACCACCGTAACCTTCTGTATCCGCGAGATCCCATCTTGGAGCCGTCGTCGGCGTTTTGCCGGAGGGGGATTCCACCATGGAGGGCTTCTACATCAACACCATAGCCCTTCCGATGAGTTGTGAGTTGTTTACCACAGACCTTCGGGTCCATAGTTATTAGCTAGTTGTCTTCTTCTCTCTTTTTGGATCTCAATACAATGTTCTCCCCCTCTCTTGTGGAGATCTATTCGATGTAATCTCTTTTTGTGGTGTGTTTGTCGAGATCCGATGAATTGTGGGTTTATGATCAAGTTTATCTATGGATAATAATTGAATCTTCTGTGAATTCTTTTATGTGATTGATTTATCTTTGCAAGTCTCTTCGAATTATCGGTTTGGTTTGGCCTACTAGATTGATCTTTCTTGCCATGGGAGAAGTGCTTAGCTTTGGGTTCAATCTTGCGGTGTTCTTACCCAGTGACAGAAAGGGTTGCAAGACACGTATTGTATTGTTGCCATCGAGGATAAAAAGATGGGGTTTATATCATATTGCTTGAGTTTATCCCTCTACATCATGTCATCTTGCTTAATGCGTTACTCTGTTCTTATGAACTTAATACTCTAGATGCATGCTGGATAGCGGTCGATGTGTGGAGTAATAGTAGTAGATGCAGGCAGGAGTCGATCTACTTGTTGCGGACGTGATGCCTATATACATGACCATGCCTAGATAACGTCATAATTATTCGCTTTTCTATCAATTGCTCGACAGTAATTTGTTCAGCCATCTTAATACTTATGCTCTCGAGAGAAGCCTCTAGTGAAACTATGGCCTCGGGGTCTATCTCTTATCATATTTGCTTCCAATCTACTTTTATTTGCATCTTTATTTTCTGCATCTATATTATAAAATACCAAAAATATATTTATCTTATCATATTATCTCTATCAGATCTCACTTTCGCAAGTGGCCGTGAAGGGATTGACAACCCCTTTATTGCGTTGGTTGCGAGTTCTTTGTTTGTTTGGGTAGGTTCGTGCGACTTGTTGAGGAGCCTCCTACTGGATTGATACCTTGGTTCTCAAAAACCGAGGGGAATACTTATGCTACTATTGCTGCATCACCCTTTCGTCTTCAAGGAAAACCAATGCAAGCTCAAGACATAGCAAGCACGCCTGCTCCTAGCGCTGGAACTTCAGGAGGGATGCTGGACCACGGAATTCAAGGACTACCTGATGAAAGGGGCGCTGCCAGAGAAGGAGGACAGCGCAGAACATGTGGCTCGACAGGCCACGGCCTACTGCATCCAAGACGGTGAGTTATACCGGAGGCGACCAAATGATGTCTCCTTACGCTGCATCTCTAGGGAGCTAGGGAAGGAATTGTTGGTTGACATTCACGGTGGAGATTGCGGGCACCACTCATCATCACGGACCCTCGTCGGCAAGGCGTTCCATAGCGGGTTCTATTGTCCTACGGCACTCAACGACGCGATTGAGCTGGTGAAGTCCTTCGAAGCCTGCCAATTCCACGCCAAGCAGATCCATCAGCCAGCTCAGGGCTTGCAGACCATCCCGCTCTCGTGGCCATTCGCGGTCTGGGGACTGGATATCTTGGGCCCGTTTCCTCGAGCGCCTGGGGGCTACTGCTACCTCTACGTCGCCATCGACAAGTTCACCAAGTGGGCGGAGGTGGAGGCCGTCCGCACCATCCTAGTTGGTTCTGCAGTTAAGTTCATCAAGGGCCTCGTGAGCCAGTTCGGGGTCCCTAACCACATCATCACCGACAATAGGTCGCAGTTCACCAGCAATCTCTTCAAAACATATTGTGCTAACCTTGGAACGCAGATATGCTATGCTTCGGTGGCACACCCCCGGAGTAACGGTGAGGCCGAGCACGCTAATGCGGAGGTCCTGAGGGGCCTCAAGACCAGGACCTTCAAGAAGAAGCTGGAGGCCTGCGGTAGGGGCTAGTACGACGAGCTCTAGTCCGTGTTGTGGTCCATCCGCACTACCGCCACCAAGCCAACTGGCGAGACCCCCTTCTTCCTCGTCTATGGAGCAGAGGCGGTTCTCCCTCACGAGGTTAGGCGTCGCTTCATGCGGATCCTAGCGTTTGATGAGGCGCAGCAGGACGCCATGCGGGGGATGGACCTCGTGCTGGGGGAGGAACGCCGTCATGAAGCCATGCTGCGAGCAGCAAGATACCAGCAAGCGTTGTGGCGGTATCACTGTCGCAACATCCACCCCAGGACTCTCGAGGTAGGTGACCTCGTGCTCAGGCGGGTGCTCTCCAGGGAAGGGCTGCATAAGCTCTCGCCCATGTGGGAGGGCCCGTTCAAGGTTGTCCATGTTTCTAGGCCTGATGCCGCCCGCCTGGAGACTCAGGAGGGGGTGCCCATCTGAAACGCCTGGAACATTCAGCACCTCCGGAAGTTCTACCCTTGAAGAAAGGCCCAGTGTTTGTGAAGAAGGCCCGGTGCCTGTGAAGCTCGCCGCCCGAATAAAGGCCCGGTGCCTGTGAAGAAGGCCCGGTGCCTGTGAAGCTCGCCCGTGACACTCTCACGTAGTAATGAGTTGGGGCTGTACACGCCCCGGAGTCTCTCGAGGCCGCCCTTGGGCCTTGGGGGCTCCCGCCCACGCCAGTGGTAGCACTTAGCTCCGCGTTGGTGAGAAGACGTCAAAGACTAGACTAGGTGCCGGACGCGGCTTTTCATTTGGTTTCCACGGTTGGCTTGTTCTCCCTTGTTTGAACCTTTATTGAAGCCACTTCTAGTGTTGTTTGTCGTCTTCTGCCCCTATTCTCCGTTTTTGGCTTTTGTCTGGCCCGCTCTCTCTCTCGCAAACCTCGCGAGGGGGTTGCGCGGGTGCCCTCGTGAGCCCTTCATCTCCTGATTTTCGCGAGGCTCTCTCGTTCGAGCTCACAACGGGATCACCCCTCCCGGTCCATGCCCCTCGGGCATCGCAACAAGAAGCACCAGGCCATAGCCGGCGACCCTCGCAACCAAGGTTCGGAAATGATTCTTCCAACAGATTTTCGCAGCTCTTAAGGCGCCCAGCGAGGCCTCGAGCAGGCACCCCGCAAGGCGGAAACTACTGCAAGCGTCCCGAGCTAAGTTGTTCCTACGCGCATACACATAAACAATGACAGCATAACATAGCACAGGAACAATAAATGTAGTATGATAATTAGGGGATCATGGTCTGTTGCACGCCCCCACGGGGCCCCATGCTTCTCCCTCGGTGCAGGAAAAGGAGGAAAACAAAATAAAAACAGCGCGCGCCAAGCAACCGCTCGTGAGAAGGGATCTGTGTCGTCCTCCTGAGCTCAATCGGAGTCCACCTCGCGCTTCACCGGGGCGCGGCGACGGGACGACCCGCTACCGCCCTCAAAGCAGGCGCGGTGGTGTGGTGGCTGATCGCGGCCACCGCTGGAGGAGCTGTCGCCGGAGGAGGAGCCGCTAAAGCCCGACGAGCTGCGGTCGCCGCCGGGGGCAGGTGCGCCTTCGCCCTTGTCACAACCATCGCCAAGGCCGAGCACCTCATCGCCATCATCATCTTCAGGGCAGCACCCAACGCGGTGGCCGTCTTCCCCGAACACCCTCACATAGAGGGTCGCATCGCTGTCGTACTTGAAATGGAGGGTGCACCGCCTGCCCAGGCCACGCGCGCCGGCAAACGTCTGCCAGCCCTGGGCCAGGGCCACATTTCCAACAACGGAGGTCTCCACCGCGACCCAGGATGCCTTGCCGCAGCAGCCATCCACCTGCAACCAAAGTCCGTCGAAGCCAGCGGCCGGCAGTTCGCCGGTGAAGAAGCGAGGGAGCTGAAGCCAGTTGCCGGCCGGGTTGTCCGACCACACAACAAACTCCGGCAGCACCTCCACCGAATGGAAGCGCGACCAGGGAGGCCGTGTGGCCACGACACGCCTTCCCCCACTGACTGGGCTGCCTCGGCATGAGCAGCCACTGATACGTCTCCAACGTATCTATAGTTTTTGATTATTCCATGCTATTATATTATCTGTTTTGAATGATTATGGGCTTTATTATACACTTTTATATTACTTTTGGGACTAACCTATTAATCGGAGGCCCAGCCCATATTGCTGTTTTATTGCCTGTTTCAGTATTTTGAAGAAAAGGAATATCAAACGGAGTCCAAATGACGTGCCAATTTTTGAGGATTTTTTATGGACCAAAAGAAGACCAGGGAGCATCGGAGTTGGGCCATAAGAGCTCCGGGCTGCCCACGAGATAGGAGGGCGCGCCCCCTGTCTCGTGGACGGCCCGGAGACCCCTCTGACGTGAAACCAATGCCAATAATTCCTATAAATACTGAAACTTTTGGGAATCAAGTTAGATCGGGAGTTCCGCCGCCGCAAGCCTCTATAGCCACCAAAAACCTCTCGGGAGCCCTTCCCGGCACCCTGCCGGAGGGGGGAACCATCACCGGTGGCCATCTTCATCATTCCGGCGCTATCCATGACGAGGAGGGAGTAGTTCACCCTCGGGGCTAAGGGTATGTACCAGTAGCTATGTGTTTGATCTCTCTCTCTCTCTCGTGTTCTCTCTCGTGTTCCCTCTATGGCACGATCTTGATGTATCCTGAGCTTTGCTATTGTAGTTGGATCTTATGATGTTTCTCCCCCTCTACTCTCTTGTGATTAATTGAGTTTCCCCTTTGAAGTTATCCTATCGGATTGAGTCTTTTATGAGAACACTTGATGTATGTCTTGCCGTGCTTATCTGTGGTGACAATGGGATATCATGTGCCACTTGATGTATGTTTTGGTGACCAACTTGCGGGTTCCGCCCATGAACCCATGCATAGGGGTTGGCACACGTTCTTGACTCACCGGTAGAAACTTTGGGGCACTCTTTGAAGTACCTTTGTGTTGGTTGAATAGATGAATCTAAGATTGTGTGATGCATATCGTATAATCATGCCCACGGATACTTGAGGTGACAATGGAGTATCTAGGTGACATTAGGGTTTTGGTTGATTTGTGTCTTAAGGTGTTATTCTAGTACGAACTCTTGAATAGATTGATCCGAAAGAATAACTTTGAGGTGGTTTCGTACCCTACCATAATCTCTTCGTTCGTTCTCCACTATTAGTGCCTTTGGAGTGACTCTTTGTTGCATGTTGAGGGCCTGTTATATGATCTATCTATGTTATTATTGTTGAGAGAACTTGCACTAGTGAAAGTATGAACCCTAGGCCTTGTTTCCTATCATTGCAATACCGTTTACGCTCACTTTTACCACTTGTTACCTTGCTGTTTTTATTATTTCAGATTACAAAAAACCTTTATCTACCATATATTTTGCACTTGTATCACCATCTCTTCGCCGAACTAGTGCACCTATACAATCTACCATTGTATTGGGTGTGTTGGGGACACAAGAGACTCTTTGTTATTTGGTTGCAGGGTTGTTTGAGAGAGACCATCTTCATCCTACGCCTCCTACGGATTGATAAACCTTAGGTCATCCACTTGAGGGAAATTTGCTACTGTCCTACAAACATGTGCACTTGCAGGCCCAACAACGTCTACAAGAAGAAGGTTGTGTAGTAGACATCAGCCACCACCACGCGAAGGACCACCACCGCGACCACGGGAAGCTATGGCGGGAGTCACAGGATGCTTGCGAGGGCGACCACGGCCGCGCTTGGGCGGAGGAGAGACAGGCCCTTCCTGGCGAGCCTTCCCCTTTTCCGCGGCCGAAAACCTCTTCGGGGGTTCCATGGGAGATGTTGCAAGCTGCGGGCGCGAGGAGGAAGGAGAAGCGGGAGGAGCAAGAAGAGATAGGCGATGGGGGCTCGCGCCCCTCCTCATTTATAGTCCCAAGGAGGCCAATAGTCGACCCCCACGATCACAGGTAATGATGGCCCTTTTCTGCATGAAGTAGCGACTCGTCAAATCAGGCAGTTGCCGAGGCAGCGTGGGGGAGTGGAGACGCCCACGTCCAATCAATCGCCACGCGGCGACCAAGGCCGCAGGCTGTTAGGGCCCACGGCGCTCTGCACATGCCTTTTGGCTTCGCTGCTAAGCCAAGTCCGAGCGTGCCTTGGGCCCGGGGGCTACTATCAGCGTTCTGGGAACGGGGGTCCCCAGACTTGCCTGCCTGCGGCCTGCGGCGTGGCTTAGCTAGTGGCCCAATACGACCCGTCTTCATCAGTAAACACTCAAGACCCTCGCGAGGGGCCAAGCCTCACGGGGCGGACGACGCAAGGCCTCCTCAGGGGCGGCCTCACCAGGCAGGTTCGCGAGGAGGTGGAGAGATCAAGGCAAGGGGTACCTCGCAAGGTGCTCATGACGCCAGCCATGATGACCAAGACCAGGCGGGCGCCAGGCGGGCGCTAGCCTGCGCAGTGTCCTCGTTTCCTCTTTGGTGCAAAGAGGGCAGGCGCAGGCGCGGAGTACCAAGGCATCAAGCAAAGGTTTCCATATCAGTGCAACGAGACCAAGACCAGCAGGAATGCATGACGGAGGTCACCATGGAGCCCAAGACGGCGTCATCACCAGTGCCTTTGGCAGTCGAAGACCACCTTTAGTCAGGATAGCCTATACTAGCTGTCCCCTTTCAAAATGGCCATTGTTGGCTCCCTTCCCGCTCAATATTTGGGAAGAGGACCAGGGCCTCTATAAATAGGGCTAGCCACCACGGTAGAAGGGGAGGGGGGAAGAATTCCTCCTTGAGCAAAACCACCCACCTAACGCAAGAACACCTCTCCTCGCGAGGCTGTTCATCCTCTGTACTATTCATCATTAGCCCAAGAGGCAATCCACCACCACCACACTAGAGTAGGGTATTACACCACAACGGTGTCCCGAACTAGTATGGACCTTGTGTCTCTTGTGTTGTTCATCATGCTAGTTTAGAATCGCGGTGAGGCTATGGGCGTGGATCGGTAGGAGGAGATCTTCGTACGCACCCCAGAGTTTGAACCTTAAGGGTTTTGCCGGAACCCGATATCTGACAGAGATCATATGGATCTTATAGAGAGTAATGACTTCACATATTAAGAGTATGATGAATAAAAGTTGTTGAGAGTTGGCAAACATAGTTTTGGTCATCATTGAAATTAATAGGAAGTAATAAAGAAAGAGAGGTTCTCACATATAAATATACTATCTTGGACATCTTTTATGATTGTGAGCACTCATTAAAATATGACATGCTAAAGAGTTGATGTTGGACAAGGAAGACAACATAATGGGTTATGTTTTCTTATATCCCAAATAAAAGTATATTGTCATGGATCATCCAACATGTTGAGCTTGCCTTTCCCCCTCATGCTAGCCAAACTATTTGCAGCAAGTAGAGATACTACTTGTACTTCCAAAATATCCTTAAACCTGGTTTTGCCATGAGAATCCACCATATCCACCTATGGATTGAGTAAGATCCTTCAAGTAAGTTGTCATGTTGCATGTAATAAAAGTTTCTCTCTAAATATGTATGATTTATTAGTGTGGAGAAAATAAGCTTTATATGATCTTGTGATGTGGAAGCAATAAAAGCGACGGACTGCATAATAAAGGTCCATATCACAAGTGGCAATATAAAGTGACATCCTTTTGCATTAAGATTTCGTGCATCCAACCATAAAAGCACATGACAACCTCTGCTTCCCTCTGCGAAGGGCCTATCTTTTATTTTTGTCTTATACCTTTACAAGGGTCATGGTGATCTTCACCTTTCCTTTTTACATTTTATCCTTTGGCAAGCACCTTGTGTTGGAAAGATCCTGATATATATATCCAATTGGATGTAAGTTAGCATGAACTATTATTGTTGACATTACCCTTGAGGTAAAAGGTTGGGAGGCAACACTATAAGCCCCTATCTTTCTCTGTGTCCGATTAAAACTCCATACCCATAAGTATTGCATGAGTGTTAGCAATTGTGAAAGACTAATGATAGTTGAGTATGTGGACTTGCTGAAAAGCTCTTATATTGATTCTTTCCAATGTTATGATAAATTGCAATTGCTCCAATGACCGAGATTATAGTTTGTTAGTTTTCAATGAAGTTTCTGATTCATACTTGACATTGTGAATAGATTGTTATTTTAGTATAAGAAATCATATGACAATATTTATATATGTTGTTATTATAAGAATGATCATGATGCCCTCATGTCCGTATTTTATTTTATTGACATCTCTATCTCTAAACATGTGGACATATTTTTTGATTTCGGCTTCTGCTTGAGGACAAGCGAGGTCTAAGCTTGGAGGAGTTGATACGTCCATTTTGCATCATGCTTTGATATTGATATTTATTGCATTATGGATTGTTATTACACATTATGTCACAATACTTATGCCTTTTCTCTCTTATTGTACAAGGTTTACATGAAGAGGGAGAATGCCGGCAGCTGAAATTCTGGGCTGGAAAAGGAGCAAATATTAGAGACCTATTTTGCACAACTCCAAAAGTCCTGAAACTTCACGGAGGCACGTTCTGGAATTAAAAAAATATACTGGCGAAAGAATCAACCAGAGGGGGCCCACACCCTGGCCACGAGGGTGGGGGGGCGCCCTACCCGCTAGGTGCGCCCCCTGCCTCGTGGGCCCCCCTGGCAGGACTCCGGTGCCCATCTTCTGCTATATGAAGTCTTTTACCCTGGAAAAAATCATAAGCAAGCTTTCGGGACGAGACACCGCCGCCACGAGGCGGAACCTTGGTGGAACCAATCTAGGGCTCCGGCGGAGCTGTTCTGCTGGGGAAACATCCCCCCGGGAGGGGGAAATCGTCACCATCATCATCACCATCGATCCTCTCATCGGGAGGGGGTCAATCTCCATCAACATCTTCACCAGCACCATCTCCTCTCAAACCCTAGTTCATCTCTTGTATCCAATCTTTGTCCCAAAACCTCAGATCGGCACCTGTGGGTTTCTAGTAGTGTTGATTACTCCTTATAGTTGATGCTAGTTGGTTTATTCGGTGGAAGATCATATGTTCAGATCCTATATGCATATTAATACCCCTCTTATTATGAACATTAATATGATTTGTGAGTAGTTACGTTTGTTCCTGAGGACATGGGAGAAGTCTTGCTATAAGTAGTCATGTGAATTTGGTATTCGTTCGATATTTTGATGAGATGTATGTTGTCTCTCCTCTAGTGGTGTTATGTGAATATCGACTACATGACACTTCAACATTGTTTGGGCCTAGAGGAAGGCATCGGGAAGTAATAAGTAGATGATGGGTTGCTAGAGTGACTAAAGCTTAAACCCTAGTTTATGAGTTGCTTCGTAAGGGGCTGATTTGGATCCATATGTTTCATGCTATGGTTATGTTTACCTTAATACTTCTTTTGTAGTTGCGGATGCTTGCAATAAGGGTTAATCATAAGTGGGATGCTTGTCCAAGAAAGGTCAGTACTCAAGCACCGGTCCACCCACATACCACATTATCAAAGTAACGAACGCCAATCATATGAGTGTGATGAAAACTAGCTTGACGATAATTCCCATGTGTCCTGGGGAGCACTTTTCTCTATATAAGAGTTTGTCCAGGCTTGTCCTTTGCTACAAAAAGGATTGGGCCACCTTGCTGCACCTTATTTAATTTTGTTACTTGTTACCCGTTACGAATTATCTTATCACAAAACTATCCGTTACCGATAATTTCAGTGCTTGCAGAGAATACCTTACTGAAAACCGCTTGTCATTTCCTTCTGCTCCTCATTGGGTTCGACACTCTTACTTATCGAAAGGACTACGATAGATCCCCTACACTTGTGGGTCATCACTCATTAGTTACAATGATTGCAAGGCTTATAGTGATGAGCATTACCGAGAGGGCCAAGAGATACCTCTCCGAAACACGGAGTGACAAATCCTAATCTCGATCTATGCCGACCCAACAAACACCTTCCGAGACACTTGTAGAGCACCTTTATAATCACCCTTTTACGTTGTGACGTTTGGTAGCACACAAAGTGTTCCTCCATTATTCGGGAGTTGCATAATCTCATGGTTTGAGGAACTTGTATAAGTCATGAAGAAAGCAGTAGCAATGAAACTGTAACGATCACAATGCTAAGCTAACGGATGGGTCATGTCCATCACATCATTCTCCTAATGATGTGATCTCGTTCATCAAATGACAATACATGTCAATGGCTAGGAAACATAACCATCTTTGATTAATGGGATAGTGAAGTAGAAGCATACTAGGGACTATATGTTTTGTCTATGTATTCACACATGTACTAAGTTTCCGGTTAATACAATTCTAGCATGAATAATAAACATTTATCATGAAATAAGGAAATAATAACAACTTTATTATTGCCTCTAGGGCACATTTCCTTCAGGAGAGTGACTTGGTGTGTGTGGTAGTTGACCATTTTAGCAAAATGGCGCATTTTATCTCATGTCATAAGAGTGATGATGCTTCACACATTGTTGATCTGTTTTTCAGGAAGTCGTGCGGCTACATGGAGTACCACATACGATTGTGTCAGACCGTGACACCAAATTTTTGAGTTACTTTTGGAAGACCTTGTGGGGAAAACTTGGCACCAAGCTCCTATTTTCCATGACATGCCACCCACAAACCGATGGATAAACTGAAGTTGTCAACCGAACGTTGTCCATGATGCTACAAGCAGTCCTCAGGAAGAATTTGAAGATGTGGGAAGAGTGCCTACTTCATGTGGAGTTCGCGTATAATAGGGAGGTACATTCGACCACTAAATTTTGCCCATTTGAACTTGTTTATGGATTCAAACCTATGGCTCCCATCGACATTTGCCTTTGCCACTCCAGGAACAAACCAACCTTGATGCAAGTAAGCATGTTGAATTCGTCAAGAAACTTCATGCCCAGGCAAAGGAGAACATTGAGAAAATGATTGAACAATATACGAAGCGGGTAAACAAGACCATGGTGTTTGATCAAGGCGATTTGGTATGGGTACACCTTCAGAAGGAACATTTTTCTGAGCAATGCAAGTGCAAGTTGCAGCCACGCGGTGATGGACCATTTGCGGTGCTCGAGAGGATCAACGACAATGCTTACAAGATTGATCTTCCAGAAGAATATGGTGTTAGCGCAACCTTCAATATCTCCGACCTTTTCCCCATACTTTGGGACTTTAGAGTCGAGGATGACTCCTTCTCAAGAGGGGGAGGATGATGAGGACATCCCAACCATGGGCACCACACCACCAATCATCAACGGTCCAATCACAAGAAGCCGCACAATGCAAATACATGATCAGGTGAATGCTAACTTAAGTCTATCATTTGACCTTGAAAACATGGTTGTGCCTTCACCTCCTTTGTTGTTGGTTAAACTCAGGTGCAATATCGAAGAAGGCCAAACACATTTCAGTTCGTGCAAAACAATGTTTTATGGCGAAGAAACAAAGTTAGGAATTCATGAAGAATGAGTTGTCTGCTGAAGAAACATTGTTCTGATTCTGACGAAACAATGTTTTGCAGGAGTTTGGATATCCCAACTTGCGAAAGGTTCCCAGAACTCGAGTTTGCTGCTGAAGGAAACATTGTTCGACTCTAGTGAACAATGTTTGGTCGGGAACTGCCAACCACCTCCAACGAGAGTTTTCCAGAAGCTACCTCATTAAGTCTCTAAACCATTTACCCAAACCAAGCTGGTTCTCTTTCACACCTATCTAGGGGGGTTGTCCCGATTATAAATAGGCTAGCTCTTCCCTTCATTGGGTACTTTTGCCATTTCTATCAAAGATCAAAGACATAGACTCCTGCTGAGATTGGAGAGCTCTTGTTATCCTTGTTCTCGTGATTCCTTGAGAAATTGCTCCTAATTTGTGCTCCATGACTAGATCGTGTTGTGTGGGTTAGATTTTGTGGTTTCCCTTGCGGATTACACCTATCCCATGCTGCACGACTTGAGCGTGGTTGTGTGGGGTAGTATTGCGGGTTGTGGATCGGCGAATGTTCGGATTGCAAGCTTCGGTGAGCATCCTCCTCGTCGGGTCATAATCTCTTATTTTCCATTTTTCAGCTGCTTGCAACTAGTTATCCCCATCCATTTATCAATCCTACGCCGTTAAGATCGGACCTCACCTTTAACACCCTCTTCTTCAAAGACGGTGTCGCATCACCTACACTCCGCCCGCCATTTGGTCGATGAAATGACCGAGCTATCTCTTTAATATTCTTTTGCTCATTTGTAGGCAAACGATGAATTCGCCAGATAATGATTTAGAGTACAAGAAGCTCGATGACTACACATTCAAAGAGTTCGTCGATTCGGCAGATTCAGACATCGATGACGACAAAAATGTTGTATTTTTTGGTCAGATGACAACCAGATTTGAACTGGGATAAAGGTTTCTTGAAATTGAGTTCTGACCGATTACTCATAGAAAATGACCACAAATCAAGGCTATGGATTATTAAGTTATAGTAATAGCTAGGAGTATTCTAGTAATGGAATTACATATCGTTAATCATTTATTCTTGCCCACTTCAAGCTATGATGAACATTTCTCACCAAAAGATCAGTCCAATAATACCACTCATCGATAAATAGCGCAATACTTCTTAGTGAATCTTCGTTGACATGATGATGATCAGCAGCCAGGAAGAAATGAAGAACAACGGCGAGCATATTCTCAACTTCAAGGGTGTGATAAAGGGTAGGATAATTGTTGCCCGAGATAGGATAAGTGAGGAGTTTCTACAATGACTACTTGAAACCCAACCTGGTATTTATGAGGTTTTTCTTTTCAGCATCCCTTTCGGATGAACACTCATTTATTATTGCGCATTTGTGGGAGGTGCAAAAGCATATATATGATTGCTAAGGAAGGATTGGTGCGGACAACTACCCTCTACTCTGCAAAAATGCATGGTTGCTCCAAGGATGCTTGCATATTTGTAAAGTTGCGGATGGTGTTGATGAGTATGTCCGAAATGGGGAGAGCGCATGCATGAGGCCATGGAGAAATTTTCCTACACCTCGGTGAATGTGTTTGGACCGAAGTAATTGAGAGAATCAAATGTCTAGGACAAAAAAATTATTGGCAATTGGAGCAGCAAGAGGTTTTTCAGATACGCTCGGTTCAGTCGATTGCATGCATTGCCAAAGGAAAAACTCCCCAATAGATTTTCACAAGTAGTACCAAGGTCACACCAAAGAGAGCACTATAATACTTCAAGTGGTGGCATCAACGTACTTGTGGAATTGACATATCAGATTCTCACGACATCACCGTGCTTTCGCTATTCAAAAGACTTTGTGACGGGAATGGTTTGGCGTTACACCATCAATATGCATGACTATAATGTGGGGTACTATCTTACTAATGATATCTATCCTCGGGGGACGATGTTTGTGAAGACTATAATTGATCCCCAAGGTAACAAATTATATCTCTTTGCACAATTGCAAGAAGGTGCTACGGAGGATGTGGAAAGGGTATCTAGAGTTCTCCATTCTCGTTGGGGTATTATTCATGGAGCTGCAATGATGTGGAATCTGAAGATATTATTTCAGATGATGACCTGCTGTGTAATCTTGCACACCATGGTTGTGGGGGATTAGGGCGAAGGGGCAACCCACAAGCATGCTTTTAAGAACTTCGGAGTACATGTCCGCCTTTCGGGACAAGATACAGATCATTTCTTGAACTTTCTTTAGATTCGTCGACGACTTCGAGATATACATGCGCAGACACAAACTACTCAAATGGGGCATATGGAAATCATTTTTTTTTGAATTATGCACTCTAAATAATTTTATGTTTGAACTATGTATTTATCTCTTCAAATAAATTTTATTTGTGTGTTATATTATGTTATGTGTATACTTATCGTTCAATATGGATGTACATGTATTTGCATGTATTTGAGGTTTAAAAATATGGATGTATAGGGGTGGACATATAAGGGACGGCCGGCTCCTGTTTGTAGACGTGTCCGCGTCCATATGAGGTGGGTGGGGGGGGGGCAATATTTGCCCAGTCTGATGCTCTTACCTACCTAGTCAAGAATAATGTTCATGTTTTCGCCTTGATTGCAGAGGATAGACAGTTTCCTACAAACTCTCTTACCAAATATTGTTAAGGAAAAATAAACCTTTTTTATAAAGCTAAGCTTAGATGATGAATTTGACACGCACAATTGACCGGCGTCCCAATAAATGTTTAAGTCTCGCTAAATTTATGATAAACATAATATGCTCACGTGGCTTATTCGATATCATAGACATGATTTCTCAAAAATACCCTCTTAAAAATTATTCATGATCATGTAGTAATTCAATCACGAGTACTTTATACACAGACTCTATTCACCGGGCTCTCTTCCGTTCGTCCATATACCATAGTGACACCGTGAGATCTTTGAGCTCTACCGACTATTTTCACTGCAGAGGTTTGTGTTTTCTCCTTTTTAATGCTCGATTTCTCTCACAAAGGGGGTAAGTTCTTGGATAAGCCGTAGGTTACGTGAGTTTGATGTGTTAGTTGCAAAATTGTCTGATTTCTTGACCGACCATGGACTAAAAGCCATGCTTCTGCATGTCATTTTCATAACAAAGGGAAATATTGATGTTTTATCAGAAGAAGGAATTTAAGCTTAGCGTTGACCTCACCAAAATTTAAACTCGAATTCCACTAGCAAAACAGTCATATTCCCTCCATTCATTATTATAAGATGTTTTGAATATTTTAATATGGACTATATTTTTTTAGAAAAGGAGGATGACCCCCGGCCTCTGCATCTGGGCGATGCATACGACCACTTTATTAATTATTCTCACAAGACCTTGCAAAGCCATACAACAGCAAGACTAATCCACCGACTAAGCAACAACTGTCGCTACACTTATCCAAATGATGAAGGGGCGCAGATAGTCTGGGCCTAATACCAAACAGACATCGCAGCCAAACCTAAACATCTAAGACTTGAGGTCCCAACCAGAACGCCTGCCGGGTATGGGGCACCTACCAGTCCGACGCACTCCTCAACCAGGACGTCTGCCAGGTATGAGGCCGCCGCAGCCATCTGCCACCAATCTATCTTCAGAGTTGTACTGTTGCATGTACCGTGTCAGGTCTATCTGCCATCGACGCCACCACGACGCCCGACAACGTCGTCCTCCTGCGCGAGTCCATCCTCTCACAGTGAGCTACGAATCTGCACTGCGCCATGCCGTCAAGATCTGTCGCCCTCAGTGTGTAGGATGAAGCACCGCTCTACCAAAGAATCCGTCCTCTGGTCTCTCAATCACGTGTGTACCTCCAAGAATGACACCCCCAAAGGAGGAACGGCACCAGAGCGCCGCCGTCATCCGATCATCTGATCTAGGGTTTCCCTTAGAGGTAGCAAAGAGTGGCCTTGAACTTCTCCACGACGATGCCTTCAAGAAGGGAACGACGCAGATAGCGCCACCACCGCCGGCTTTAGCAGACGCCGAAGGCAAGTTTTCACCCAGATCAGTTCGAAGGGACCGGCTCTCGTGCCCGGGCCGCCGTCACCACCAGCACCACCAGGCAAAACCCTAGAGCACCGGCAGATCAGCGAGCCGCCGACACCACCGCATCCAGATCGCCATCCACGCCGGGCCGTCGCCATCCCCCGCGCCGTCTGGGTCAGAGACGGAGCCACCGACCGCGCATAGGGACCACTGCCGCCTGCACACGACGGAGCGACGCCGAGAGTCCAGCGCCCGCCACCGCTTGCCGAGGGCCGCCGCCGCGCGCCCCGAACGGACTCCCACTCACACCAGGGGAAACTGCCGTCGCCCCCAAGCCCGCGCCGGCGCGCCCCGCCTCCAGCACGCCGCCAACCACCGTCGCGATCCGCCCGCACCAGATCCAGCGAGCCGTGGGAGAAGAGATTCCGCCGCCGCCGCCGCCGACCGGGCTTTGCCCGGCGGCGCGCCCCGGCGGCGGCGAGGAGGAGAGATCGAGGAAGGGACGAGGACGCGGCGGCGCTAGGGTTCCCCCCGGTCGCCGCGCAGGGGCGACACAGGAGGAGTCGGGCACGCTGTTTAATATGGACTACATACAAATTGAAATGAGTGAACAAACAACAAACGAGTCCACATACATTCGATTCATATATTTTTTTAGAATCTTATACTCCCTCCGTCCCATAATATAAGAACGTTTTTTATACTACACTAATGTCAAAAACGTTCTTATATTATGGGACGGAGGTAGTAATAGTGAACAAAGAGAGTACCCCTCCGTCTAGAATTACTTATCGTTGAAATGGATGTATCTAGATATATTTTAGTGTAGATACATCAATTTTTATCCATTTCTCCGATAAGTAACTTCGGACGGAAGCAGTACCTCATATAATCAAGTTTTACATGTTAAGTGAAAAGAATAAGTCTAACATTTTGGTCTGTACTTAGATACTGAAAATAGTTTTGGAGTGTTGAACAATGCCGTCATTCACAAAAAAAAAAGAAACAATGCCTTTGGGCTCTGTGGCACATTGGAGAGGCCACAAGGCAGTCCACACGGCGAGCAGGAGGAGGAGCAGGGGATCCGAGAAAACACACGAGCGGAGGAGGTCCCGTGTTTGTTTGCTCTGTTCCTCCCCGCGCCGGGCCTTCCCTCGAGTTTCCTTCCTTTCCTTTTTCCCCCCTTTCCATCCTCCAATAAATAATTTCCACACAAGGAAACCAACCGAATCTCGAGCCGAACCTGCGAATTTGCCCCGTCTCCAATCATCTCCCCCCTCTCGCCCATTCTTCTCCGAATCCGCCTCCTCCCCATCCAATCTGCCGTTCCACCAAACCAATCCTCGCCGCAGTTCGTCGTCGCCGGCGGCGGCGGCGCGCAGCTAAGTGGGGACTGCCGGTGCCGCGGCTGGCGTCGATTGGTTCCTCCCTCCTCCTCTTCCGTCTTCTTCTCTCGGGTAAGGAAACCCTAGATTGGTCGAGTGGGTTGTTCGTTCGAGGAGTTCGTCCTACTCCTGCCGATTTTGTTATGTTAATCCGTCTTTCCATGGTTCTATTAGGTATATCTTCCGCGCGGACTGTTGATCTCAGTTGAAGCCTCAGGCGCGGCGCAGCTTGTCTTCCCAAAAAAATGGCGGCGGGAAGTCTGTTTCCATGATTCCCTCGCTCGGCGGGACTGGGAGAGGTTGGGTGGGTTGGATGTGATCGGGATTGCCAAGCCATAGCAGTTCTTATGGATCAGCTGGCTTTGCTCGCGACGGAGTTCGGAGATTCGTCCGACTTCGAGGTCGACGGCATCAACGAGAACGATGTCAGCGACGAGGAGATTGAGGCGGAGGAGCTGGCCCGGCGAATGTGGAAGGACAGGGTCAGGCTCAGGAGGATCAAGGAGAGGCAGCAGAAGCTGGCCTTGCAGCAGGCTGAACTGGAGCTGGAGAAGTCCAAGCCCAAGCAGATATCCGACCAGGCCATGCGCAAGAAGATGGCCAGGGCGCACGACGGGATCCTCAAGTACATGCTCAAGCTGATGGAGGTGTGCAATGCCCGTGGGTTTGTGTACGGGATCATCCCTGAGAAAGGGAAGCCTGTGAGCGGTGCCTCGGATAACATTAGAGCTTGGTGGAAGGAGAAGGTTAAGTTTGATAAGAATGGTCCGGCAGCGATTGCAAAGTACGAGGCCGAGCACTTGGTGGATGCTGATGCTCAGAGTAGCGTTGTCAAGAACGAGCACAGCTTGATGGATCTCCAAGACGCCACTCTGGGCTCACTGCTTTCATCATTGATGCAGCACTGTAATCCACCGCAGCGCAAGTACCCCCTGGAGAAGGGCACTCCGCCCCCATGGTGGCCTGCGGGGAATGAAGAGTGGTGGGCTGCCTTGGGCCTTCCAAGGGGACAGATTGCTCCTTACAAAAAACCTCATGATCTTAAGAAGGTTTGGAAGGTCGGTGTGCTTACATGTGTTATTAAGCACATGTCCCCTAACTTTGATAAGATCAGAAACCATGTTCGCAAATCCAAAATCTTGCAGGATAAAATGACTGCAAAGGAGAGCCTGATTTGGTTGGGAGTCCTACAGAGAGAGGAAAGGCATGTGCATGGCATTGACAATGGCGTCTCAGAGATTACTCACCGCAGTGCTCCAGAAGACAGAAATGGAACTAGGAACGCACACAGCAGCAGTAATGAGTATGATGTTGATGGTTTTGAGGAGGCTCCTCTTTCAATATCATCTAAAGATGATGAGCAAGGTCTTTCTCCAGCTGCACAATCCAGCGAGGAGCATGTCTCCGGAAGAGGCACAGAAAGGGCGAACACTGAACATCTTTATAAGGCTGTTACTCTGAAGGAAGGAACAAAAAAACAACCACCAAAGAGAAAAAGGGCACGTCACAGTTCCATTGCTGTTGAGCAGGAGGTACAAAGGACTGATGATGCACCAGAAAATCCAGGAAATCTGATTCCCGATATGAACCGACTGAACCAAGTAGAAATTCCAGGCATGGCTAACCAGATTACAAGCTTCAATCAGATGGCCGTTACAAGTGAAGCTTTACAACACAGAGGAAATGCTCAAGGGCATGCTTATCTTCCTGGGGCTGGGGTTAATAGCTTTGATAATGCCCAAGCTGTGGATGCTACTCCTATAAGCATATATCAGCCTGTACTTTATGGAAGTAGTGATAATGCCAGGTCAAAGTCTGGAAACCCCTTTCCACTGCATGCCAATTCTGGTTATAATAGTTTTCCCAGTAACTATCAGACTTTACCTCCGAAACAATCAGTGCCATTACCTATGATGGATCATCATGTGGTTCCCATGGGTATCAGGGCACCAGCTGACAACAGTCCTTATGGTGATCATGTGATTGGTGGTGGAAGTTCAACTTCTGTCCCTGGGGATATGCAACACCTCGTAGATTTTCCATTCTACGGTGAGCAAGATAAGTTTGTTGGCAGTTCTTTTGAGGGGTTACCTTTGGACTATATCAGTATGAGCAGCCCGATCCCAGATATTGATGATTTGCTGCTGCATGATGATGATTTAATGGAATACCTGGGAACATAACATAGGTAATTTCATCACATAGCTGTTTCTCTCTCTTTGAACTGTAGCATGATCATCATTTTCTGCTGCAAGATGACAATTTTCCTTTTGGTTGTCAGGTTAGGAAGGGCTCTTATGTTTTCTGTTTGGTCATCCATTTTGTGTCATCAGGATTACCAGATTAACTTGAGTATGGAAGACTAAACTTCTCATTCTGATGCTGTTGATACCATCTGTAGCATGCCCAATGATACTTGACTTACATTCTTTTGAAAAATATTGTCAAGGATGACCGGATTGTAAACCGGAAAGGTGTACATGCCTACAGGGTTTAAGTTTGAAGTAGTTAATTTTCCCGGGGAAGATATATAGTGAAGAAAGGATAGTTCTTTGTAATTTTCGAATCTTTGAGATATGAATGCCATGCTCTCCTGCATGTTCTCACCCCCTTCCCTTTTGCTTTCTACAGAAACATTGAGTATTCAACATTGTAGATACAATCAAGAATAAAATATTCATCAGTTGAGGAGATCCCTCTGTCTCTTATCTTTCTATGAGCAAAATAAGTTCATTACTGTGTCATTAGTTGATGGTAGTTACACAGTGAAACCTTTGTTTCTTGCCAAAAGAAAAAAAGTGAAACCTTTGTTATCGACAGTACTACAGTTCTGAAAATGGCTAGTATTGTAGATAAAAGTTCGGAGATATGCAACAGTGGTGGTTTACTCAACTGTGAGCGGTAAACGACTGTATCACTAGTCTTCCTGTTGAGTTGCTATTTGGTATCTGCATACATGGATATGGGACATATGGCTGAGGTTCACATTTGGAATTACACAAAAAAATAAAATCAGTGGAAAGAGGTCTATGAAGACTTTTGGGAAAATGTCGACGTTTGCTGGCTTGTTTGGCAAAAAAAAAAAAAAGCAGTACGTTATAAGAAATTAATCAGTCAGTTGAATATTCGGGAGTAGTAATTTAATCGTTCATTTTTTTCTTCCTCTTATTTTCTTATTTTTTAGTGATTTTATAGTAGTCCTAGGTTTTGCATTTTGATGAGCTTCCCTTTGAGGAATTCATGGAATAATCCATTTTCATGGAATAATGAATTAAGGAAGAAAGGATATGCGTCTAACGCTTACAAGAAAAGATCTCAAGGATAACCTAGTAGGTTGTATTATAGGTAGGCTGTTGTTACTCACCTTCTGGTACTTGATGGCAGATTCTATAACTTAGTAGTCTGAATGGATGTTCTTTTACGGATGTGCAATTCTTCAAGTTCTAAATTTATTGCGGTTGATTATCACAGCATATTTCTCTAGTATACATGCGGATGAAGTTTTCTGGTACTAGTATGTTTACACTGAAGAACATGCTCTGCCTAAGTTCCATTAAGCATGTGGACATCTTGCTTCCTGCGATGTTGGTTATTTATTTGGATGCCATTGTGCCAGCTTGAGTTGCTAGCTCATAACCCAGCTTGATTTGTTCATTGATACGTTCTTGATTGAAACAAAGAAAAAAGCTCTAGTGCAGTTTCCTTTCTTAAAGAACCATGCATCTCACATTCATTGGGTCATTCAACTCCGCTTCGATACTGGGTCCTACTATCTGGAGCTTATTTTGTAAATTTCTTGACCATTATTTGTCACTGCTAGAGCTATGACACACATAATTTATTTGTAAGTTTACTGAAAATTGGTGAAGCTGATAGGCTGTGATGCATGTCTTATGCAGTGTAGCTTATGTGCCCCAGCTGTTCTTCGAAAAGTATGTACTCCTTTATGATATATTACCTCCGTTTGAAATAACTGACATGGTTTTCGTTCAAATTCCTATGCTCTAGCACCATTTCCTATATCCGATCTAACACGAGTGGAAAGTCTTAGCAGAACAGAAATTTCTCCAACGCCGTATGAGTTACAACGGAAGAAAAAGGATGACGCATCCAGTTCTTTCAATGGAAGTTTCCGGGGTGCAATGAAGTTGATGGCTCTTGAAAATCGGGTGGCTAAATTGATGGGCAGTAGCAAAACTAAGGTTTACTATAAAATCATTGTCTGGCAACATTATCGACGACAGACAATGAAGCTGACCCTTCTAGTTGTATACCATATAGTGGAAGTGATAAATCTAGCTATCTCAAGCATCCATATCATCAAAAGGACAAAAACAGACTAGTAAAAACAAAGTAGCAGTTGTCATGAAATTACTAGTAGTTTACTATGGCGGTATATGCGCGCAAGGGCAGTAACTTTTTACTAATACAGTAGCATATTTCCCATGTATTAGTGCATCTTCTCGATTGGCTGACTAGATTAGGCAACATTATTTTCTTATGCTGTATAATTGACCCTTTCAAATGTTTCTTAGCTTTGCGTCCAGCTTCCACCATTATAATTTAGAATTTGTTGCTCAATTGAGTCGTATGCTTTTTTCTTCTTGAAGTTTGAAAATGTCTGGATACATCGCTTCTTATAGTCTTAGTCGAGTATGTGGCACTGAACACTTCTTTTGTGTGTGTAGTGTAGTACTCCTAATACACCTAATTCAATAATAACCCTCTGAATCGGACCAGATCTACTCTTCAGTTCTGAATGTTATAGTCCAAAGCTAAGAGAAGCTGTTAACAATTTTGATTGCGACATGTACTAAACTAATAAGTACATTTAAGTACGGAGCAGGTGTTTGAGATCAAAATGACCTTGATAAATGTTTGGATATGTGGAAGCAGTCTATTATTTGGAAAAAATATGGTAGCAGTCTGCAACTGTCAGTTGTTAATCACTTGGTATGCTGTACTGTTAAGCTAACCTAGTACAGAAATATGCTGCTCCCGAAGTTTTGCAACCATTGTACGTTCCATTCAAACTGTCAAGACCCTCTTCTGATGCTGACCTCCAGAATAGTACTAGTAAATTTCCTTGACCGAGTTCTCAGAGATGAAGCAAAGCAATGGGTCTGATTGTTACTCGTTTTAAAATTGGATACGATGAAGGATGTTAAAGGTTGTTGACATACGATAGTACGAGGCAGTTTGTCTGCTATGCATACTTTCAAGCGTGCCTGAGTTGACCCACTTGTTCACGAATTCCGTGATCCTTCTGTCAAATCAGCGGATCTGCTTATAATACGCGCATCTCACCATCGAGGAGCAGGTTTGTGATCGCAAATGTGTTCCAGCACTTCTGTTATTTGATTGTCAGCTTGGTTCGATTGTCTGTGAACTTGGCCGTGCTGTGCTGCCCATGGTTTATTTTGTTTCCTTCTTTTTTTGTGTTAAAAATACAAGATTCATTATGTCTTGACCCTAACTTTCAGAAAATCATCTCTTGACCCTGGGAGTCATTGCTATGAGCTTCTTGTGCACACTGTGTCAGGAGCCAACAGTTGTGGGGTCCCCAAGAATCCTAATCTCTTTGCAGCAGCTGCAGCCTGCAGCTGTATCATATGACAGGCCTGCATACCCGCTCTGAACCTGAAGAATCAAGTGATCAGAATTCAGAGCGACTACGGACTGGGTCAGTGAAAAGCTCTGAGAATATCAACATGTGAAACCGGTCTCAGTTTGACATCTACTGCTTTTTAGCTATACATGCAATGCACCTCTTTCTTGTTGCCCTTATCTTTTGGAGAACAGGCAGGCCGGTTGACCCCAAGGATGCGGGGTGCAGAGTAGAGGACAGACCAGAGGAACAAGACGAGAAGTAGTACTAGTAGTGTGGGAGAAGCTAGTGTGAAATCCTCTCACATTTAGGGAGGGCCTTTTCAGTTTTCACCCCCCCTCCAATGAGACAAGGGCATCTTTGCTCATGTCGAGGTGAGTCGCAATGATGCTATAGTATATTGGCATCTACAGTACATTATTTTATATACACCATTCATGCATGGTCTTTTGTTTTGTTTGGGCAGCCAGGCCAAGGCCTGGATCGAACGGCCTCTTCATCTTGCGGATCAGGTAAACAGAAATACCAGCGCCTGTGAATTGTACCATATTTGATCCACTCACTGAGATCGTTTCGTCGCTTCTCAAGGTTTCACTTGGTCTAATCGGACAGAGAGACCATCATTGCTGCTAACACTGTTCTTTGCTCCAGCTCTGGAATGCACTGAACACAAGTATAGATGACATTCTCATCGAATTTCCGCAGCTTCACATGCACCATACGGCGATGCTTTTTATTTTTTTGGGTACTTGTAAACCGGCGAAATTCGTGCTCCCTCGGCTAGCATCAGGCAACGCATTTTGACGGCTAGCTAGCATATATGATCTGGGTCACATGGATGCATGCATGCATGCATGTTGCAAATGCGTTTGTGGCCGCAGGAGGCAGGACTGAAGTCTCCGGCTGACATGCGCAGCAACGATCGATTCAAGGCCTCCCTCCAAGGACCATCTCTTGTGCACCACACGGAGAATCGCTTATAAAAATATAGTACTAGTTGTAGCAGCAAAGAAGGGCTAGCATCTCGAGGTCGCCAGTGCCAAGGAGTCTAAATTCCTCAGAGAGAGATATAGCTCCGCGCCAAGCGCTAATAATTAGGAGGGCGCAGGTCCACAAAGTGAATGTATATAACGGCGGCCTGGTTTCATCTCATCGGATGTTAAAAAATGGAAAGAGAGATCTTGTCTTGTTTTTGCAGCGGCGACGAGAAAAGGGTGACGGGGTGCATCTGCATGGAGGGGTACACGTAACGTGGGGAGCGTACGTTGGTCCAACCTGCTAGCAGACTGATGGTTTCGGGGTGCGGGGCGGTGTACGTGCCTCGAGAGACGGAGAGCATTCACATACTACCTTCTTCCCTTGTGGGCCGCCCGCCCCCGCAGAGAATCTCAGTTTGGGAGCGTGGAGTTGACAGCCACGCGGGAGGGTGGGGCGGTTCTCCTCGTCGCCGCCCGAGCTTGATCGCTCGCTCGGTCAAGCGGAAAAACACAGCCATTTTACATGTGACGAGTGATTACCGTGCATGTCCAAGCCTCACATAATTTGAATTTCTCTGACGTTCCATGTTTTCGAAATGGATCCTATAAAACATTTCACTCTTTCTATGATCATCTCTATTTTAGGTATCTTGGGAATCCTCCTTAATAGACGAAATATTCTTATTATGTCAATGCCAACTGAATCAGTGAACTTCTTCCCTTGACGTCGCTGCCTTTTACTCGCTCCCAGCCCAATACTACTATATATATGCTCCAGAATGCTCCCTAAAAAAACGATCGATGCTTCAAAATGTTTTCAAAGATAGAACTTTTGGAACATCATTTTTTTACGGAAGCATTTTGAAATGTTGTTTCTTTAAAAAAAATTGCACGCATGCCGAGAACTCGTCCACATTTGTTTGCACACAAGAAAACATTTTTTTACTTTTTTTATTTACTGTTCATGAAGGATCATAAAAGCTCGTGACCATAAACTTCATGCCCTGTCACCCTGACTAACCTTTCCTGCAACGTTTTTTGCCATTTGAAAATAGAGGCTTTCAGCACACTGGTCTTTGCATCTTCCTTTTTTCTAGACTGGGTCTCTGCATCTTGTAACGATAGAATAACCGTTAGAATTAACTTTGGCCGAAAGTCAAAATGAGCAATTTAGCACCACCATAAATAACCCTGTTACATTCATTTCACAATAATGTGCCCGTGTCCTCGCCCGGTTGCCCGGGTTTATACCGGCTAGAGTTCGTACCGGCTATCTTCCGTTCTAGTATACATTTAAGATGAAACCGAGAGAGCACGGACCGAACACGCTTTCGTCTATTGTCATGTAGACCTTTGATAATATTTTTGACGATAATAATACCCATAGTGCACTAGATATGCTTTTATTGTTTCCCATGGAAATTGTTTTGAGCAGCACACCAGATGACACACAAAAGTAGAAGCTTATTCAAAGTTTGCGAGAAACGACACAAACCAATCAGACAGAAAGAGAGGCAACACAACACAGATGGCACTTCATCTAAAAGTTGCGTGGTTTATAAGGCGATCTCCCCCTATATGAGGACATGAATACTTTGGCAACCGCTCAACTCTTGGCATTGTCGCAAAGACCACAAATCACAACATAAGTTGCATGCAATCTAAGATGATCCTTGCAAGGCTAAATACTCCCGGGTGACCGGTAGTGAAGTAGTACCGTGAGGGATATGTGGAAAGAACCCCCAGCAGGTAGTAACAATAGAACGTGAAACATACACTAGTTCATTGTATAATGTTGGAACAAATATTAACCTCAGCTAAATGTAAAGTCGGAAGGGATATAGCACCATAATTAGCTTCATCCGATTTCTTTCATAAGCTCCATCCGCGCGCACAAACTTGAGTGCATAACTGGTGTCTTTAATTCTAAAGATTCACAATGATATTGTGAATACATCGGACACACTCCCCTTTAGTTTCATGTGAACCTCTTATACTTTCAAAATTTAGAGTGCAGTACATACGCTTAAATCAATTGTGATGGAGATTTTTTTAAGGAGCCATTTCATTATTCTTCCTTCCGACCTTTGCATTGAGATGACGTGCAAAAAGCAAATGTCATTATGAAGTCTTGCTTGAAACAACAAGTCAATCAAATACAAAGGAAGGCAACATAATACGGTACATCATCTAGAAAGTTACTCTCTCCGTTTCAAAATTTGAACTAAAACCACAACACTTATTTTGGAACAGAGAGAGTACACGGTTTATAAATACTTTAACAATTGTTCGTCTCCCGACATTACTGTGGCAATGGCCACAATTACATCATATATATGCATGGGGCATAAATTTATTACAATGATTATCATGTAGTTCTGGAATACATTCAACCAATATATTTAGAACCAACAATCTAGCATCGTAAATAGCTTGGTTGCATTCATTTTGCAATAATATGTCGTTATCCTAGCTCGATCGCTTGGTTATGTACCTGTTGGGGATATAACTATTAGGTATGACCTGCCTAGGAGGGGCCGAGTTATACCTATGATGATTCTTGATATGAAGCCCACGTGGATATTAAAGATGACAGTTCACAAACAAGGGCCCAAGGCCCAAAGGAGACTCAAGGCCTGTAGGGGTAAACCGCCATATATGTAAGACTTGTATTGTAAGGTATGTAAAGATAGTCACCGAGCCGGACACGTTGTCTATGAGCCGGCCGGGACTCTGTGAGCCGCTGGGCGTCAACCTGTGTATATAAAGGGACGACCCGACGGCGGTTCAGGACAAGAAACAACAGATCGAAAGCTAGGTCAAGCGAATTCGCTCCCTAGTAATCGAGACATAAGCAATACCACCTCAAACTGGAAGAGCCAGTATAAACTCCTATGTCCTTTGTCCCGTTTAACCCCTTTAAGCTAACCTAGAGGCGATGGCTCCACGACTAAGTCCTTTCACGAGGACATCTGCCGTGACTATTCCATGACAGTTGGCGCCCACCGTGGGGCGAGCGCACGGTGGTTTCGAGTTCTTGAAGGGAATCTTTGAAGGGATCAAGGGATACGCTGTGGGCCGGATGACCAAGAGTCACCACGGCAAGCTCTACATCGACGATGTAGGCTGGGCCCCTGACACCGGCTCAATTGAGTACCAGTACCGGGTCCCCTTCGGCGGAATCTACGTCTTCATCGGCAAGATCGGCGAGCCGGGCCCTGAGCTGGACATCTGCACCGACATCGTCGAGATGGCTCAGCGTGCGATACCCGCCCGAGCTCAGCCCGCCGTGAAACGTGCCTTCGTGGGATGTATCCATGGAGCGGAATTTGATGAAGGATCTATGTCTGGCGGTGAGACGACCATCTACTCTGATGGTGAGTCGTCCACGGGTGAGACTACTTCATTGTATCAATTGCAAGATGGCAGGCTTGGGGGCTATTCCGATGGTGACAGTATTCTGGACCCCTATGAGCCGCCAAACAGAGTCGGGATCTTCATGGCTGGTACGTAGCCTGGGCACAATTCTTCAACCGCAACAGCGATGACGACAGTCGGGGCAGGAGGCCCTGTGCGCCCACCGGCTCAAGTGTTGACAGAGTTGCTGGATAGACTCACAGCCTTGTTAACAACAGAAGTTAACCCGGCAAATCAAGCTTAGCATAGCGCGGAAATTGCAAAGCTGCGTGATGAGGTAGCGCAAACCAAGGAGAACCTGGCGGCAGAGGATGTCAGGATGGCCGCGGAGCGAGCCGCCTTAGATGCTCAGGCACAGCGGATTCAAGCAGAGATTTACCGGCTTACGGTGGATCAGAATGCTTCAAACGAGGTCATGAGGAGGAGGCACAAGTCTCATCTACCTTCAGTTTACGAGGCAAGGAATCTCTTTTGCACGCCTGGAGCGGGGACCAGTAACCCGCCATAGTTAAACCGGGTTGCAGCATCTGGGGCCTGAACGCCGGTTCAGCCACGCATAGCGGAGCCACCTCGTTTGAATAATGTTCCGCCTCAGCATGTGCCAACGCCACCGGGTCATTATTCTAACCCGTTGGTTCACATGATTGCTGCGGCGATGCGACTGACAGCTCTCCCAGTAGATGGCGATTCTCCGGCGGCGATTGAAACACGAAGGGGTAGGGAGCTTCATCAAACTGCATTGGTGCAGCAGGATGCATATTCTTACAGTCGGGATAGGATTCATTCAACCCCTCGCCCAAGCCGGAGCTATAGCAGGCACATGGACTCACCAGCCGTTTCCAGCAATGCCCATCGCCGTGACCAACCACGTCGGCATGACCCGACGCGTGATGGAGCTCATAACTTGGTCGATCAGGACAGAGTGCGTCAAGAGGCTGAGCAGGCAGCTCAGCGGGCGGCTCACCAGCCCCTTCCAGTTTATCCAACGACTTCAGTAGAGGCAAGCGTGACCTCTAGATCTACAGGTGTACCCTGTTTGGTGCCAGCTCTACGTAATGAGTGTTTGCCCAAGGATTTCAAAGGATCTCGTAAGGTGCCTAATTACACAACCGACTTACCCCTTGAGGCGTGGATTGAAAGTTATGAGATGGCCATGGAACCGTTGGAGGTCAGTGACGCCGCGTGTGCTAAGTACTTCACCATGATGCTGGATGGAACGGCCCGTACTTGGTTAAAAGGGCTGCCAGCTAATTCTATCGGGTCATGGGCTGAGTTAAAGGCCCGATTTATTCAGAACTTTAAAGACACATGCAAACAACCTATGTCGATTGTGGACTTAGCTACTTGCGCCCAAGAGAAGGGTGAATCAACAACCCATTGGGTGCGCCGGGTCAAAACTATCATACATTCATCCGATAACATGAATGCCGGTTCTGCAGTTTTAATGTTGGAGAAAAATTGCCTTTTTTGCCTCTTAAGAAGAAGCTGGGGCGGCTCAAGCGCGATTGTAATGATATGGGGCAGCTGATGGCGGCTCTAATCAAATATGCTGACTCTGATAGTACCAAGGACCTCGAGTCTGATGATGACAAGCCGGGAAAGGGAAAGAAGAATGGCAACGCCAAGGGTCCGCAGCATAACCCAATAAATCAGGGGGGCAACGGTAAACGCAAGGGTGATGGTAACTCGGAGTTTGTGGCTAACACCAATGCACATAGCAATAATCAGTGTCGTAAGGGGAGGCCGCCTCCTCGGGCAAGTGGATCAGGTCCTACTCTTGAGCAGTTGCTGAATGAGCCCTGTACAAAGCATGGCACGCAGGAGAAACCAGCTACTCACCTTTGGAAAGATTGTTCAATTATGAGGGCTTTCAAAAATTCTAACTCATTCCACAACACTCTGGGCCGGCGGCAGCTCAGGTTCCGGTGGTGGGGGTTCTCATGGCCCGGGTTATGGAGGTGGCGGTTCTCATTCCGGCTGCCAGGGCCACCAAAGTAATCAGGGTGGTTATAATCAAGGTAACAAGGGTGGTTATAATCAAGGTAATCAGGGTGGTTACAATCAACAATCCGGCCAGGAGGGACAGCAGAAACAGCAGTCTGGATATCAGAGTCATGCAAAGCAGTTGAATAGTGGGCAGTATCACGTTTTCACCACAAGTTTGTGCAAGCGGGACCAGAAGCTTCACAAGAGGGTTGTGAACGCCGTTGAGCCGACAGTTCCCCAATACTTGCCATGGTCTGAGCAACCCATTATGTGGAGCCAAGAGGATCACCCGCCCCGGGTTGATAACCCGGGTCACTTGGCTTTGGTGGTGGCGCCTCAAGTTGGTGGATACAAATTCACCAAGGTACTTATGGATGGAGGTAGTAACATTAATATCCTTTATTATGATACTTTCCGTCGCATGGGGTTAACTGATAAAAATATTAAGACATCCAATACTGTCTTCCATGGAGTGGTGCCTAGTAAGTCGGCGTACCCAGTTAGCAAGATTGAACTGGAAGTGGCTTTTGGAGATGAGCATGATTCCAGGGCTCAGAAGTTAACCTTTGAAGTGGTCAAGATCAGAAGCTCGTACCACACTCTGTTTGGACAACCGACTTATGCCAAGTTCATGGCACGACCGTGTTATGTTTATTTATAGCTCAAGATGCCGGGTTACAAGGGTACCGTCACAGTGCATGGGAGTCGGAAGATAGCCTTGGAGTGTGAAGAAGGTGATGCTGCTTATGCTGAGTCTGTCTGTGCAACAGAGGAATTGAAATTTTACAAGGAAAATGTTGACCCGGCGGATATGACATCTTTGAAAAAGCCAACCATAGAGCATGATCTGGTCTTGAAGTTTAAGTCGGCTGATGATACTAAGCTAGTTGACTTTGTTCCTGGCGACTCATTTAGGCAGTTCAGCATCAGCGCTAACCTAGATCCTAAATAGGAAAGCGCGCTCATCGAGTTCATCCGTGAGAACCGGGACATCTTTGCATGGAAACCTTCTAACATGCCGGGTGTACCGAGGGAACTCGCTGAGCACACTCTCAACATTGATCCAAAATTTAAGCCGGTCAAGCAATTCCTTCGTTGCTTCAATGAGGAGAGGCGTAAGGCCATTGGCAAAGAGGTGGCTCGGGTGTTAGCAGCTGGGTTCATTATTGAAGTTTTTCACCCTGAGTGGTTGGATAATCTGGTGCTGGTGCTTAAGAATGGCACTTGGCGTATGTTTGTGGATTACACGGATTTAAACAAGGCTTGGCCGGCTGATCCTTTTGCTCTCCCTCGTATTGATCAAATCACTGATGCTACGGCGGGTTGCGAGCGTTTGAGTTTTTTGGATGCCTACTCTGGTTATCATCAGATCAAGATGGCAGTTAAGGACCAGGAGAAGACAACTTTTATTACTCCCTTTGGAGCCTTCTGCTATGTATCTATGCCTTTCGGGCTCAAGAATGCCCAGGCGACTTACCAGCGATGTGTGCAGAATTGTCTTCACAATCAGATTGGGCGCAATGTTCATGCTTATGTGGATGATATTGAGGTAAAATCTAGAGAGAAGGAAACTTTAATAGAGGATTTGAGGGAGACCTTTGACAATCTCCGGGTCTACAATATGATGCTTAACCCGGCCAAGTACGTCTTTGGTGTGCCAGCAGGAAAGCTTTTAGGGTTTCTGGTTTCTAGCAGAGGCATTGAAGCTAACCTGAAGAAGATCAAGGTCATTACCTCCTTGGCAAAGCCGGCGTGTATCAATGATGTTCAACGTCTGCGGGTCGCATTGCTGCCTTAAGCCGGTTCATAAGCCGGTTAGTTGAGAAGGCCATACCACTGTATCAGATGATGAAGAAGACAGATGATTTTGTCTGGAGTGATGCTACTAATGATGTGTTTGAAGCCTTGAAGAAACAGCTAGCTGAGCCGCCAGCCCTCGCCGATCCTATTGATAAGGAGCTGTTGTTATTCTATGTTGCTGCTAACGCCCGAGCTGTCAGTGTAACTATTGTGGTGGAACGGAAGGAAGTAGGCAAGGAATATCCGGTTCAACGGCCAGTTTATCATATCAGTGAAGTGCTCATTGAGTCCAAGCAGAGATATCCACATTGGCAGAAGCTCGTTTATGGGGTGTTCATGGCCAGCCAGAAGCTTAAGCAGTATTTTTTGGTTCATCCCATCATTGTGGTTAGTTCTACTCCCTTGGGAGATATTATTCAAAACAGAGAAGCCACAAGGAGATTAGGCAAGTGGGCCATTGAGCTTGGACCTCATGGTTTGAAGTACGTGCCTCACACCGCTATCAAGTCTCAGGCGCTTGTGGATTTCATCAATGATTGGACGGAGCTGCAGATGCCCGAGGAGAAGCCAGATCACACATATTGGACTATTCACTTTGATGGGTCCAGGCAATTAAAGGCTCGGGGGCTGGAGTTGTCTTAGCTTCCCCTCGAGGTGACAAGTTTTGTTATGTCTTAAGGTTGATGTTTCCCTATACTAATAATGCAGCTGAGTATGAAGCCTTGCTCCATGGTCTTCGGATGGCTAAGGAGATGAACTTAAGCCGGGTGAGATGTTTTGGCGACTCAGACTTGGCTCAGCAGGCTTCAGGCAAGTGGGATTCTAAGGACCCGCTCATGGCGGCTTATCGCCGTGAGGTTGATGACATTGCTGGACACTTCAAGGGTTATCAGGTGGAACACATTGATCGCAGGAAGAATGAGGCGGCTGATACCTTAAGCTGGTTGGGGTCTCAGCGTAAGCCGGTGCCACCTAACACTTTCTTGGATTTTTTTGCATAACCCTTCTGTTAAGTTACCTACAGAGGAGGATCTGGCTGTTCCTGACCCAGAGGCACAATTGGTGGTGGCTCTTCATGCTATCCCAGATTGGACAGTACCATATTTGGCTTATATGACCCGGGGCGAGTTACCTGAGGATGAAACTTTGGCCAGGCAGATAACTCGGTGGTCTAAGTCAATGACAATTCACTAGTATAAAAAGGGCCTAATGTGAAGCACGTTAGTCCCGATTTGTATCAGAACCGGAAGTAATGGGACCATTAGTGCCGGTTCCAATGGCTAGGGGGACGGAGATCATTAGTACCGGTTCGTGGCGAACCTTTAGCACCAGTTCGTGCCATGAACCGGTACTAAAGAGAGTGGTGGTAGGATGTTGTCAGACTAGGGCCCCTGCAGCACCTTTAGTACCGGTTCATGCCACGAACCGGTACTAAAGGTCATCCTGCATATAAACCCTTCGTCCAGCTTGCTCTGTTCTTCCCCCTTTCCCCTCTCCTCCTCTCTGTTCTTCCTCTCTTCCCCTCGAGCTCCATCACACATTTTGCCCAAATTTTGTCAAGATTTGAAGGCCCCCATCCATTCAAGTGATCACAAAGGTTAGCAACTTTGTCCTTTCATCGCTCATTGCTAGATTAGCTCTTGCAATGCTTTATATAGTGGTTAATTTGTGGGTTTTAGTAATTTGGGAGGAATTATATGTGGTAGTTTATTTGATTTATATGCAATTTGAGCTTAAAATAACTCTTAGTTTGCATATGTAGGTGTAGTTTACTTAGTGCCTTCCCGTCTCTGTCGTAACCACCGTCGATCGTCCGCACCGACCCGTCGCCGACACCACCTTGTGGTGAGCCTCTTGTTCTTATCTTTTTATATAAAAAAATCATGTTTGTGTGATTTAGATATATAGTTACTTGTATAATTATCTTACCCGTACGTTGTTTGTAATACATAGTGCCATGGTTTTGATATCCGTCCCCGTCGGCCCTCATCCGTGTTATGATTCGGATGTGCTATATTCTCTTTTAGAACTATTTGTTGCATTTCGTGTTTATGACAAATTGTGCCCATCAAGTTGACATAGATATTTTTATCTAGGAGGTATGTGAACCGGAAATTCCAACCGACCCTATTGTCGAGAGGTTAAATTTAGTTGAAAGCGAAAATGAGTATTTGAAAGAAAAATTGAAAATAATTGAGGGGGAGAAAATGGAATTGGAGTTGCATGTTGCCGATGTCGTCGATGATCACAAGATCAAGATGGAGAAAATGCGGTTGAAGATTATAAAGATTAGAAAATATGCTATTGATAGTGTGGCTTGGTATCATTATGCTGTTGGATCAATTGTTACCTTAGTTGCGATCTTGATCGCATTTGTTGTTGCATTTAAATTCTTTAGCTAGAGAGTTATTTGTATGTTGCATTTAAGTGTTGTATGAACTTTATGTATGAACTTGTATTAATTTGGTCTATTCGGTGGTGTGTAATGAAGATGCGCCGACAATGGATGTACGATGACTGATGCTCTCCCCAGTTCATTGATGGCGTGCATACTTTTTTGATTGCGGCTTAGGCAAACAAGCGGGCGGATGGTTTTATGCCTTGTCCATGTGCTGGCTATAAGAATGGTCACAATTACTCTAACTCAAGAACCATTCACGTCCACCTGTTTGAGTCCGGTTTCATGCCCCACTATAATGTTTGGACCAAGCATGAAGAAAGAGGGGTTATGATGGAAGACAATGAAGAAGAAGAGGACGACAATAGCTATCCTGGACATGGGTTCCGGGAATACGATGATACAACAATGGGGGAAGAAGCTGAGCCGGCCATGCGGGAAGAAGCTGAAGAAGAGGCATCAGATGAGCCCCCTGATGATCTAGGTCGGGCCATTGCCGATGCGAAGAGAAACTGCGCAAGTGAAAAGGAGAAGAAGAAGTTGCAGCGCATCTTAGAGGATCACAAGAAATTTTTGTACCCGAATTGTGAAGGTGACAAGAAAAAGCTGGACACCACACTGGAATTGCTACAATGGAAGGCAGAGAATGGTGTATCTGACAAGGAATTTGGAAAGTTACTGGTAATGATAAAGAACAGGCTTCCAAAGGACAATGAATTGCCCGAGAGTACGTACAAAGTGAAGAAGGCTGTCTGCCCTCTAGGTTTTGAGGTGCAGAAGATACATGCATGCCCTAATGACTGCATCCTCTACCACGGTGAGTACGAGGATTTGAATGCGTGCCCGGTATGTGGTGCATTGCGCTATAAGATCAGCCGCGATGACCCTGGTGATGTCGAGGGCGAGCGCCCGAGGAAGAATATTCCTGCGAAGGTGATGTGGTATGCTCCTATAATACCAAGGTTGAAACGTTTGTTCCAAAATAAAGAGCATGCCAAGGCGATGCGATGGCACGTAGAAGACCGTAAGAAAGACAGAAAGTTGAGAGTACCCACTGACGGGTCGTAGTGGAGAAAAATCGAGAGAAAGTACATGGAGGAGTTTGTAGGTGACCCACGGAACGTATGGTTTGGTCTAAGCGCAGATGGCATTAATTCTTTTGGGGAGCAGAGCAGCAACCATAGCACGTGGCTTGTGACTCTATGTTTGTATAATCTTCCTCCTTGGTTGTGCATGAAGCGGAAGTTCATTATGATGCCAGTGCTCATCCAAGGCCCTAAGCAACCCGACAACGACATTGATGTGTACCTAAGGCCATTAGTTGAAGAACTATTACAACTGTGGAATAGAAAAGGTGTACGTGCGTGGGATGAGCACAAATAGGAAGAATTTGACCTAAAGGCGTTGCTGTTCGTGACCATGAATGATTGGCCTGCTCTCAGTAACCTTTCAGGACAGACAAACAAGGGATACCGTGGATGCACGCACTGTTTGGATGATACCGACAATATATATTTGGATAGCTATAGGAAGAATGTGTACCTGGGACATCGTAGATTTCTTCCGAGCAGGCATCCCGTAAGAAAGAAAGGCAAGCATTTCAAAGGTGAGGCGGATCACCGGACAAAGCCTCACCACCGTACTGGTGCTGATGTACATGATATGGTCAAGGATTTGAAGGTAATCGACGCTTACGGTCGCGCACCCATGTGGAAGAAGAAATCTATATTTGAGACCTGCCCTATTGGAAAGACCTAGAGGTGCGCTCCGCAATCGATGTGATGCACGTGACAAAGAATCTTTGCTTGGCTTCTTGGGCGTGTATGGGAAGACAAAAGATACACCGGAGGCACGGGAGGACTAGCAACGTATGCACGGAAAAGATGACATACATCAGGGTCAAGCCAGCTATGCTTTTACCAAAGAAGAGAAGGAAATCTTCTTTGAATGCCTGCTCAGTATGAAGGTACCGTCTGGCTTCTCGTCGAATATAATGGGAATAATAAATATGGCAGAGAAAAAGTTCCAAAACCTAAAGTCTCATGACTGCCACGTGATTATGACGCAACTGCTTCCGGTTGCATTGAGGGGGCTTCTACCGGAAAACGTTCGATTAGCCATTGTGAAGCTATGTGCATTCCTCAATGCAATCTCTCAGAAGGTAATCGATCCAGAAATCATACCAAGGTTACAGAATGATTTGGTGCAATGTCTTGTCAGTTTTGAGTTGGTGTTCCCACCATCCTTCTTCAATATCACGACGCACGTCCTAGTTCACCTTTGTGAAGAGATTAACATTTTGGGTCTTGTATTTCTACACAATATGTTCCCCTTTAAGAGGTTCATGAGAGTCTTGAAGAAATATGTTCATAACCGTGCTAGGCCAGAAGGAAGCATCTCGAAGGGCCATGAAAATGAGGAGGTCATTGAGTTTTGTATTGACTTTATTCCTGACCTTAAGCCGATTGGTGTTCCTGAATCGCGGCATAAGGGCAGACTGGATGGAAAAGGCACGCTAGGAGGGGATCAAATAATATGTATGGACAGGCACTCTCTCACTGAAGCACACTACACAGTTCTACATAATTCCGCCTTGGTGGCTCCGTATATGGAGGAACACAAGAATTTTCTACACTCCAAACACCCGGAGGAGTCTGACGACTGGATTATACGTGAACAAACGAGGACTTTCACCGGTTGGTTGCAGACACGTGCCATGCATGATGGTGATATTGAAGATGACCGTACTTGTTGTCCCAGTTACCATCTTCGAATATAATGACTTTCAAAGGGTACGAGATAAATGGGAATACATTTTACACGATCGCCAAAGATAAGAAGAGCACCAACCAAAACAGTGGTGCCACTTTGATGCAACAACCAACACGGGAAAGGAAACATATTATGGTTACATAGAGGACATATGGGAACTTAACTATGGAGGTGGTTTGAAGGTCCCTTTGTTTCGGTGCAAATGGGTCAATATGACACGAGGCGGGGTAACGGAAGGCCCGCAGTATGGAATGACAACAGTGGATCTCAACAATCTTGTGTATGCAGACGAACCATTCGTCCTAGCCAATGATATGGCGCAGGTTTTCTATGTGAAAGACATGTCTACCAGGCCGAGAAAAAGAAAAGATAAGGAAGCGAATGGATCATACGATGAGCCAAAGCGCCACATAGTTCTTTCAGGGAAAAGAAACATCACGGGAGTGGATGACAAGACTGACATGTCAGAAGATTATGAGAAGTTTGATGAAATTGCTCCATTCACAGTGAATATTGATCCGAGCATCCAGTTAAATGATGAAGATTGTCCATGGTTACAACGCAAAGGGACACACGCGAAGAAAAAGTGTCACACCCAAAGATCCCACACTGGCATGTGATAGGCTTCACCGTCATCACTTTCTTCTGTAGTGACTTTCCACACTTATATATCTGGAAAGTGTCGCTTCGAACAAACTGGAGGGAATCTTTGTAATAGTTAGGGTATTTATGTGTTTTGGTATTTGAAACGCGAAGAAATTTTATGTGCAAAAACCGGATGCACTTCGTCTACAAATTAGTTCATCAAATAATTCAAATTTAAACTATTCAAATTTGAAAACTACTGGCACTACAGAAAGTTTGTAATTATTTGTAACTATAGAAAAATATTCAGAAATAAATAAATAAAAATAAACAAAGTAGAAAAGAAATAAAACTAAATTTTTGTTGAGCCAAAAACTAAATATTTTTTTAAAATATTCAAATTTGAAAACTACTCGCACTAACAGAAAGTTTGTAATTTTTTGTATCTAAAGAAAAAATATTCAGAATTAAATAAATGAAAATAAATAAACTAGAAAAGAAAAAAAAACTAAATTTTTGTTGAGACAAAAACTAAATAAAAAAGCCCACCTACTGGGCCACATCGGCCTGCATACGACTAGAAACCCAACCTGTAGTTGGGCCAGGACGCAGGCCCGCTAGCCAAGTAGGCCCAATAGGGCAGAGTAGAAGAGGTAGGCCTAGAAGGCCTCCATTGGAGAGGAGCTCAATGCAGTGCCCGCGCCGGGGCTTATAAACTGGCCTCGGCGCTCCTCGGCTAGCGAGGTGGGACTAAACTTGCGCACCGCCTGGAGCCAACGCACCCCCTTTAGTACCTGATCGTGGCTCCAACCGTTACTAAAGGTAGGTTCTATATAAGAAAACACTTCAAAAAAATTCGTCAGTTCTCCCTCTCCTTCTCCTCTGCCCCATCGCCGTCGCCCCTCGTCGCCGCCCCCATCCCGCGCCATCGCCGCCCCCGTCCCGCACCGTCGCCGTCCTGCGCCGTCGCCGTCCCCGTCGCGCCATCGCCCCGTCCCGCGCCGTCGCCGTCCCGCGCCGTCGCCGTCCCCGTTGCACCATCGCCCCGTCCCACGCCATCGCCGTCTGCCCCCTCACCTCGCCGTCGCCGTCACCTTGGATCGACCTCGCCTCACCGTCGCCGTCGTCTCGACCTCGCCCGCGCATCCTGTGAGCCCCTCCCCCGGCCTCTCCTCCCTCCAATCCACCGCGCCGCCGCCAGCACCGGCCACGCGCGCGCGCACACACACACACTACATGCGCACACACACACTCACACTACACGTGCGCGCGCACACACACACACAATTTTTTTGTTTTTAGTTTTTAGTTTTTTCTGTTTTTCTATTTTTCATACAAAGTTTTAGGTGAATTAATTGATTAGATTAGATTAATGCCAAATAGTATATAGAAATGTTATAGAAATGTCAGGAACTTTAAAAATGTTAGTTTTGGCTAGATGAATTAGATTAATTTCAAATTGTTACAGAAATGTTAGTTTTTAATTTCTTATAATTTTAGTTAGATGAATTAGATTAATTTATAATTTTAGTTATACAAATTTAGAATTTGCATATAAGAAATCACAATCCAATCATTTAAAAAATGTTACTTTTGCGGCGTATAGTATTTGTTCTTGACGATGCCCGGCCCGCATCCTCGCCGTCGACCTGTTCGTGACGACGTCCTGCTTCAGAGGACCCATGTCCGGGACTGGGCTCCGCCGGGCTGGCACTGGGAGGTGCTACCTTTAGGGGCTCGCCGCTTGGTGAGGAACCCGGGTCCCGTCATCGACCCTGAGCTCCTTTGGTGGTGTTCTCGTGGGCCACTTTCGGTGCGGAGGGAGCCAGCCCTGCCGGAGGTGGTGCATCGCCATGTCAGGGAGGAGGACGAGCACGTCCGTCGCTACATGGCTGCTATGGACGTCAGGTTCTCCAATACCTGGCAGAGTCTTTGGGGAGATCACCGGAGCTATGATCCTATGATGGTTCCTTCTCTTTGGGTGTCCACTGCCCTTGCCTCAGGAACCGTGAGTGGCCTAGATTATTCTGTAGTATTCGATCTTTATTAGCTAGCTAGCTAGTGATGTATTCGATATATAATATTCGAGACGATCGTTGTATTCGAGATTATATATTATTTGAGACGATGCATATTATGTACTATGATTCATGATTTGATCTTATTGATTGCATGCATGCATATTGTAATTTGAATACTAAATTGTTTTATATTTCTCCTGGATTTGTTAAATAAAAGCTATGGCGGACAATACCGACAGAGAGGGAGAAGAGGCCCTATTCAAGATCATACGCTCCCCTCGCACGCCAGTTAATCGAAATGAAGAAGATGACGGCTCCCAATATCTGAACAATACCGGGGAGGATGATGATACGATATTCGATCGCGACGACCGAATTGATGAAGTCATCGATTATGATGGCAAAGAAATTAATGATTATGATGGCGAAGAAATTAATGATTATGATGGCGAAGAAAATGTTGATCTTGATAAAGCAGAGACCAGAGAGGTATATTTATATAAGCAGGCATTTGGTGATCATCACATGTTTTAAATGATTTGAAGATATATTAACGAATCGATCTTTCTTCTTTTCAGCCCTCCGGATCGAGCAAATCTTCTACATGCAGAGTGCGAGGCCCGGGAAAAAAGTTGAAGCAGGGCGTAAAGTACAACATTGATGCCATCAAAACTAATGGCGAACCAATAGCGCCTAAGAACATTGCGAACAAGTTCGTTCATTAGTGCGGAGTTCTTGTGAAGGACAAACTCCCGATCTCCCTTCAAGAATGGAAAAAGCCATCAAAGCCCCGTCCAGATCTTACTTTTGTCGATGATAGAGCAAAAAAAGTGCTTTGGGAAGATCTCATGGAACATTTCACCCTACCAGATCATTTCACAGCTGCAGATGTGGAAAAAGTCAAGGACGCTGCTCTTAGGAAGATGGCAATTGCATTCAACAACCACAAGAAAACTATATGGAATAAATACGTCAATGCAAGAAAGAAGACTCCAGAATTCAAGGGAACACTGGAGAACCAAAGAGAACACTGGGACGATTTCATGAAATTCAAGGAATCAGAATTATCTAAGGTACGGTCCAAAAAAAACAAGGCCAATGCCGCAAAAAAGGAGCCATTCCATAGGCTGGGGTCAGGTTGCTACGCGTTGGCAATGCCTAAGTGGGATAAGTCTGAGCAGGAGATGGAGGCTGCACAGGTCACTCCAGTTACATTGAGCTGCCCCCCAGGTGCAAAACTTGGTTCTATGCGCATGGGGGGGCGTTGGACCCGAATAAAGGCCTGGTTCCGAAGAAGGCATCTCTTAAAGGAGCCGATGTTAAATTAGTTCAAGCAATACAAGAAGCTCGAGAGGGGGTGTTCACGCCCAACAGAGAGAACGACGAGCTCACGCACGCCCTGGGAAATCCTGAACACCCGGGAAGAACACGAGGCAAGGGCATTATTCCATGGTATGAGGGCTTTTCTGACTGGAACACCGACTATAGAAGCCGTGCGAGAAGGAAGATTGAGGAGGAGAAGAAGAAGCTGGAGGACGAGCAGATGAAGCAGGAAGGAGAATGGCTTCAAGGCCTAGAATCAGTGCACGCAGACTTGGCACTCAAATTGCAGAGGTAGCAGTAGCAGATTGACTCGCTTAGCCAGGAAAGGGGGTCTCAGCAGCGACCGCACCTAGCGGATGATCTAGCATTGGATAGCATCGTCCCATCCATGCTGAGAAGCAGCATGGGTTCCGCCTCGGGTGACGCACTGCTGGATAGATACCCTGTGGATGACATCATGGAGAACACTAACTGTGAGCTACACTTCAAAATAAAGAACATATCCGTGAAGGCGGCGGACGCCGTTGCTTATACAAATCCCCCCAGAGTAACCTACCATTGCAGAGCGATTCCAGCCGGCTATCCTCGTGTCGTGGTTGATGAGGTGGTGGACCTATATTCGGGGCTAGCGCTTGACATTCCTGGAGGCAACGAGGAGCACACACTAGGAGAGGCCATACATCATATCATTCTATGGAGAAAGGATTGCATAATCTTTCGAAGGCCATAGACACTGCGTCAGCTAGAGCTTGACATCCCAGGAGGTGACGAGGAGCAGACAACTCACGCTCCTCCTAGTCCGGCATAGCTTCAGGCCACTCCTCCTGCTTCAACTCAGCCAACGCATGAGGCCACTACTCCTGCTTCAACTTAGCCAATGCGTGAGGCCACTCCTCCCGCTTCAACTCAGCCAACGCGTGAGGCCACTCCTCCTGCTTCAACTCAGCCAACGCGTGAGGCCACTCCTCCTTCGAGTCCACCAAAGCGTGCCACTCCTCCTCCAAGTCCGACACCGGGTCAGCTGTCTCCGCTACCTCAGCAATCGCGGAAGAGAGCCGCCGCAGCTATGGTGCATAGTGCTACAAGTCGAGGTCGTACAGGAGGTATAGGCGGAGGCAAGCAATTTCAATATGGTCCAAGCCTCGCGCCTCTTCTGCAGAGGCCTTACGACATGACCAAGGAGCAAAACGAAGCCATAGTGAAGGCCCAAGTGGAGGCCCATTTTGCACCAAAAACGGCACCACCGCCAAGGGAGAAAATGCCCGAGGAAATGATTGACCACTTTATTCGTATGGCGCGAGCACCAGCTCCCAAGCCTGTTGACTCAGACTATGAGCGCCAAATCAGGAAGGCACATAAAGCACAACAACAAAAGGGGTCAAGCTCGAGCTCGAGCCAAGTAGCTGGCCAAAAATGCGGGAAAACCATTCCCAAGCTAGGAGAACAGGCCGTGCAATCGACCCCCCCGCTTGTTGTACCAACACATGAGAGTACCGGCACCGGTCAGCTGGTAATAACTGACAAGCATAGACGAAGCGCTGAAATGCTTGGTATCGCTGTTGAACAACTCCTCGAGATTGAGCCCATGCCTAAGCTTAAAGAGCAGGACATACAATGGAAATATGCCCATGGCCAACCTTTGGTAAGGCCCAAGGAGGTCAAGAACCTCCCAACGAGAATGTATCAATTGCATGATTGGTACATGAAAATTACCAAGAGTAACAATCGATAGGGCCTCATGGTGAAAGTCAAGGAAGAGTATTACTTCCATCAGCTAGCTCTGTCCATTGAGTATTCTGAACTATTTCAGTTATTCCATCAAGACGCACTTGAAAAATCCATTGCCAGTTTGTATTGTCTGTAAGTGATTTCTTTCTGTAATTCAAGTCGCAAGCTAGCTGTAGTGCTCATTGATCGATCATTACCTGTAGTTATCCTCACTATATTCTTTTTTGTGGTATTATGCATGATGAAGATGTATGAAATGAAAAAAGATGGACGCTATGGCATTGGGTTCATTGACCCAAATTTCATTAATGAGGAAACATGGACATATCCATGGTATCAAAAAGAAGTAGAGAAAAAACATGCTAGAGTTCTTGAAGCGCCTCAATACCAATGAACATATACTACTTCCTTACAAGTACACGTGAGTCACACTGTCTTGTACTACAAATTCTGTTTTTACTTACTAGCTAGATAGATGTTAATAATTAAGTGTATAGGGGTTTAGGGTAGTTGATGAGTGTTATGCACATGCCCGCTTAATTAAGACATGCAAACGTGTGTGCATGCAGTTACCATTGGATCATGTTAATCATTAAAGTTGACGAAGGAACAGTTGAAGTACTCGACTCACGACTTAAAGAAAAACACACCTACTCAACCGTGAAGGGGATAGTCGATAGGTAATTTCAATCATTATTAACTATATGTCGGCCTCTTTAGTTCGTCATTTCCTGATATCAACTATTTAATAACTCGTTTATTCATTTTCTTTGCCGGCGGGAAGGGCTTGGGCAAAGTTCAGGTCGAAAGAGGTTCCAGGCGAGTGGAAAGAAAAGCTGTATTGGTTTTGACCCAAGATATAATTAATTAAGTAGTACTAGCTAGCTACCGTGCATCTCTCGGGCTATAGAACCGGCACTAAAGCCTCTTACGAACCGAGGCTATATATAGCCAGGTTCTGCACTAGTGCATCTCTTTAATTCTAGTTTCAATACCATTAATTATCATGCTTGATTAATTATTATCTAATTAAAGTCTATTCTCGTAAAGGCACTGAAGCAGGCGCAGGGGAGAGATCATTGTGCATACTGCATTTTCGAGAACATTCGCATGATGACGTCCGAAAGGACCAAAACTGATAGACAACTATGGTGATTTGGTGCTCCGTTCGGAGCACAATTTTTACATCATTATCGATATCTAGTCACATAACTAATACACATGCATATTGATGTCCTTCTTAACAGTTTGATTCGATGTGGGACACGCTCCTACCAGAGGAGCGCATACGAGCACTTCAAGAGGAAATAGCGGGAGTTTTGCTCGACGAGGTCATAGATCCCAAACGGGAATTCTACTACGAGCTACCACCCCAATGAACTACTCCCAATTGTCATCGTGCTCCGAAGGCACCAAGGCAAATGCCACTGGCTTTGAAGGCTACATGTAGGAAAAACTGTATATATATATATATATATATATATATCAAGAAATTCTATTTATATATATGCATAACGTGTACAATATGTAGTATCATAAAATACCACCAAACGAAAAAGAATTAAATGGAAAACACAAAATTAAAGGAAAAATAAATAATAAAACCAAACCCCCCAAACTTTTTAGTACCGGTTGGTAACACAAACCGGTACTAAAGTTCTCCCCCACACCCGGCCCTGGCTCGTGCCACGTGGTGGCCCTTTAGCGGCGGTTCGTGCCTAACCGGTACTAAAGGGGGGGGCACCTTTAGTCCCCACCCTTTAGTGCCAGTTACAGAACCGACACTCCCTTACGAACCGGGGCTATAGCCCGGTTCTGCACTAGTGATTGCCAATGGCGAGTTACACCATTGCAGTGTCACTGGGGCATTTTAACATTGCGTCTCTCCCGAGGAAGGCTGTGAGATTATTCGTGAGATTCATGAAGGGGACTATGGTCATCATGCCGACTCAAAGTCTCTTGTGGCTAAAGCTTTTAGTCATGGGTTTTATTGGCTGACAGCTCATGCTGATGCTGAGGATTTGGTCAATAAATGTGATGGTTGTCAGAAATTTTCACGGCGAGCTCACGTGCCAGCTCAAGAATTGAGGATGATTCCAATTAATTGGTCATTTGCAGTTTGGGGGCTTGATATGGTTGGGCCTTTTAAAAGGTCTAAGGATAAAAAGACCCACCTCTTGGTGGCAGTTGACAAATTCTCAAAGTGGGTTGAGGCAGAGCCAGTCAGTAAGTGTGATGCAGCCACGGTGGTTCAATTCCTCAAAAAGGTGATTTTTCGCTTTGATTTTCCCCATAGCATTATAAGTGATAATGGCACTAATCTGTCCAAGGGTGCTATGGAGGAGTTTTGTCAACGTGAGCATATTCGACTTGACGTCTCGTTAGTAGCTCACCCCTAATCCAATGGTCAAGCCGAACAAGCTAATCAAGAAATTTTGAGAGGCATCAAGCCCCGGCTTATGGTTCCTTTGCAGAGGATGCCGGGTTGTTGGGTTGAGCAATTACCTTCAGTGCTATGGACTATCAATACTACCCCCAACAGATCTACGTGTTACACGCCTTTCTTCATGGTTTACGGAGCAGAGGCAGTTCTCCCTAGTGACATCTGTCACGACTCGCCTCGCTTGGTGGCTTACATTGAAGCTGATAATGAGCAGGCACGTCAGGATGCACTTGACCTGTTAGATGAGAAGCGTGATTTTGCGGCAACCCGCTTGGCGATTTACCAACAAGATCTGCGCCGTTACCACAGCCGTCGGGTTAAGTCCAGAACCTTTCAAGAAGGTGATTTGGTGCTCCGGCTCATCCAGGATCAAACTGATGTGCACAAGTTATCCCCACCTTGGGAAGGGCCCTTTGTGGTCAGCAAGAACTTGAACAATGGGTCATACTTCCTTATCGATATTCGAGAACACAAGGACTCACGTAAGTCGGAGGAGGAGACCCGCCGACCGTGGAATATTGCTCATCTTCGGCCCTACTACACTTGAGCTGCCGGCTCTTCTAATGTACATATTTTGACGATGTATATATTATGATGATTATAATAAAGTAGGGTCTCTATCGTTTTCATCTTTAATAATGAGTCTTCTTCATCATAATTCTATGACCATTGGGGGCTTGATCGTATTAGAATCATAGCTATTAATCCCTTTGGTCCGGCTTCCTGATCGTATTTGAATCATAGCCGTGAAATAATTTGATCACTTGGGGGCTTGATCGTATTCAAATCATAGCTATTAACCCCTTTGGTCCGGCTTATTGATCGTATTCGATTCAGAGTCGTTAAATACTTTGGTCACTGGGGGGCTTCCTGATCGTATTCGAATCATAGCTGTCAGTACCCCTTTCATCGGCGCAATGCCACAAACCACTTGGGGGCTTCCTGAGTATTCGAATCATAGCTATTAACCCTTTTGGTCCGGCTTCCTGCTCATATTTGAAGCATAGCCTCATTTTTTCTCTCTTTTTCGTTTGAGTTTTTTGAACAATTTTGTCGGGTTTACTTTTCTTGATACCCTCTTGCTCATTGAAGCATACATATGGTCTCTATTAACCCGGCCTGGCTCTGGATGATAAGTCGCCAGTATATAACAATGTTAAATACATGGAAGTATTGGCTTCTACAGTTTGGGTTATCACCCTTACCACACAGGTATAATAAGCCGACAGTATAATACAATATCTCAGGTATGATATTGTTATGTTAAGTTCTGGTTAACACCAGCCCTATCTATGACTATTTTAAACATCAGTGATTATATGTGAGATATTATGACCCGCCCTGCAGTGAACCGCCAAGGGCTCTTGTGATCTACTTGTGTGCAGGATACATCAAATTTTTTCATCTGCCCAATCAACATCATGCCAAGTATAAAAGGATAATATCAAGTGGCGGCTTAACAGCGTTAAACATGCACGACGACACGATAGAGCAAAGTTATGTCTACCCTATTAAATGACTCAAGGAGTCAAAATGATTAACTGTTTTTCAATAGATCACAAATATGAACCGCCCAACGGCTCAATCCTCTTGACTCTGATGGCCTGAAGCTTCTGGATCATCCCTCTCCGCTTCTTCGTCCTGTTTTACTTCCTGGAAGGTTGATGATGACCAGTCAATGCCATTTAAAGCTTGGAATTCAGCCTCGTCATCAATGAGCTCGACCGGGTCAACTTCAGGAGCGAAAGTGTGCTTACGGATTGGGGGTATCAGATCATGCACTTTGTAAGACGGCATCGACATCTTCTGATTTTCCAAGTCATAAGCCGGTTGATATCTGGACAGGTCTATTTCATTAGCAATCAGGCTAGCCAGTTGAAGTATATCCTTCACGCAGGAAGCAAAGTCTTTTTTATTAAACGGGGTGCCGTCTTCCTTCAAGCTTGGATACCTAGTCGATATATCGGCCGGGTCTAGCTCTGGTAACCATGCTTTGGCCCAGCTTAAGGCCGTCATAGCTCCGGCTCTTGCAGATGATCACTTTATTTCACTAAACCTTTCAAGTAGAATGGAAAGCTTCCTCAACGCGTCAACCAGAAGAGTGGGGGCTTGGTTAGATGGAGAAATTGTGGCCAATGCACGCTGAGCCCCGCTATAAAGCTGTTCCACTAGTGTATAAACCGCCTTTACCTTCACAAGCATATCCTGGTTGAGATTGGTGGTCCTGGGACCTGCATAATGATCATGGGCGGATTAGAGGTGGTTCATCTCATCATGGAAGATATTCAAATTTGACAATCATAAGGCGACTTACCAAAGATAGCCGAAACCATCTGCGATACATAGCGTTTTAAACCGGAAAGTTTTGTGGTCACCTCCTCAAGAGCCGCCTCTGCCTTTTTAGCCCGTTGTGTCAAGGCAATCTTCTCTTCAACCCAGGCATTTTTCTTGACTTCAAAGCCGATCTCAGTTTTTCTGATTCAGCCACACTGAACTCAAACTTTGAGCTTGCCTTCTGGGTTTCAGAGTCTTGCAGCTCCAGACAAGTCTTCAAGACAGACAACTCTGATTGAAGTTGAGCAGTGGTGGTCTGTACATACACCGGGTCAAAGTCATAATTCAAATTTAGCTAAAAACATGAAGGCCCAAGCCTTTTGTAAGCAACAACTCTTGACACTTGGGGGCTAATGTCTGCCGAAAAGTTATTCATGCAACGGTTTATGTGAATAAGTCCCAAGCACTTTGCGAGCAAGAGCACTTGGCACTTGGGGGCTAATGCATATTGCTTGTCTTGTTATAATTTTATGATAACCTGTTTGTGCTACAAACGGCCACAGCCGGTTCATGAGAATGACACAAGTAAGTAATGTTTTCAAAAGTATGAAGGACCGATTCATTCATGCTGATTAAGCCGGCCCTTGGGGGCTACGGATTCAATGTTTATCATTACAGATTTATTTTAAGCCGGATGGTTTAAGCCGGAATTGAAGGATTCTTTCAAGGTTGTTATTTATGCTCATGGTAATCAAGTCTACAACATATTCAAATTTCATCAAAAACAATAGACTTGGGGGCTGGTAGGATGTGCATAACTTGCTAATGGAGGAGCTCATACCTCAAACTTTTGGTGCATTTGTTTCACCATGTCAACTTCAAGTTCACGGCTGTGGTGCACTTGACTGAGAAAGCCGGAGTATATTTCACCAATGCTCAATTGAGAGTAATTGGCGACATCAAATCTCACTTTGCGCTGGTCGAGGTGTTCTTCCTTGGCAGAATGCTTGGCTAGGACAATGGGTCTCCCCGGCTCTCTAAAGCTGGTGTTGGTGATAACCACGTCATCATCTTGAGTATCTGCCGTCTTCACTGGACTGGATGCTTCAGGATTCAAAGGGTCAACGCTGGCTTGCTCCATAGGAGGGTCAGAAGTCACTGGCGGGTCATCAAGAACTGGATCTGATGGTTGAGGAACAGAGGCCTCAGGCACTGCAGGTTGTTGCGCCGGTTCATTAACTTTCGGATCTTCAACCACCTTATTCACCCTTGCTTTCTTACTGGGTTTGGCTTTTCCACTGCATGAGTCATGAGAGGTCAGTATAAGTATCAAGGAGTATAAATGAGCAAATAAATAATTGTTATTACCCGGGGGCAGTCTTGAAAGCCGGCATATGAGATTGAGATGAGTCACCGGAAGAGGAACGAGATGTTTCCTGATAATTTGAGTCGGAGGAATTAAGTGGGTGATGGGTGAGACCCGCCAGAGGATATAACGAATTTAAATCAAGGGTGACCTCATTTCAACGCTTCCTCGAAGTGTTCGGTAAGCCAGAAGATAGTTCTGCATCCCTGCTAGCCCGAGTCTGTCGCCGGCTCTCGTGCTGCTGTTGCTTCAAAAGAAAGTGAGGATCCAGATGAGCTAAGGGGTGTGAAAAGCTTACTTTCTGGGTTACTCTTTGTATTTTCTGTCTTGGCAAGGGCTCGGAGTCGGAGGAAATGATAGTTACCTCTTCTTCAATTGCTTGACTAGTCCCTGTGTCATCTTGATGATAATCAATGTCAATAAGATGGTTCAAAAAGGAGCCAAGGGAATCAAGGGCTACCTTCGACTCAGAGTTGTCGTCTAGTTCAAGCATCTTAGAAGCACTTGGAGTCTTCTGCCATTCTTATTGGCGGTTTTCTTGGCTTTCCTGGCCCGTTTAGCAGCTTCATGATCATACTCCTTCTTCCAGAATTCATCATCAGCCTGTGAAAGTCATCAAAGTTGAGTTAAGCAAGGTACTTAAGGATGAAGGCAAAGTCAGTAAGTTAAAGGCTTACTTTTGGTGCCGGGTTAAATTTGCAGAAGGGGCTCAAGCCCACCTTGTTGCAGTCTGATGGGCTTTCATGGAGAAGGGATTTTGTCATCTCGTTGATGGCATCGTCAGTTAAATGCATGGAGCTGTGGTGCAGTGGATCCTTTTTCTGACCCGTGTAGGTACACATTAAGTCGGAGCGGCGGATCAAGGGAATGACCCGCCATGCAACCCAGCACCGGACTAAGTCATTACCAGTTAGGCCATTTCCCGACAGTGCTTTGAATTTGGCAATGGTGGGGGTGAGTTTCTTGCGTTCAGCTACTGTTAGCTTGTCAAGGAGGATATGTTTTGAGTCCAGGCGCAGGGCACGAAAGCCGGGCAGTGGGTTTTCGTCAGCCGGAGAAGTGTCTTTGCAATAAAACCATGTTTGATTCCTATCCTTGGGATGACTCGACAGATGAGCATAAGGAAAGATGGCATCTCTCCTTCGCTGAATTGAGATTCCACCAAGTTCCACATTGGGTCCATTGGAATACTCGTTTTGGCGGTTTAAATAGAAGTATTCTATGAACAGCTCCACACTGGGCTCCTCTTGAAGGTATACCTCATAGAAGACTTGAAAATTGCATATGTTTGACACGGAATTGGGTCCAATGTCTTGAGGATGAAGATTGAAAAAGTGCAGAACATCCCGGAAGAATTTAGAGCCGGGCGATGAGAAGCCCCGGTTCATATGATCAGTAAAAATAATGACTTCGCCTTCCTTTGGTCGAGGTTTCTCTTCTTCCAGCTTAGGAGTGCGATAATGCATGTCAGACTTTATTGGGAAATAGCCGGTTTTCACAAAGTCCTGAAGTGTGTTCTCCGTGAAGGTGGAGCGTACCCAGTTACAGGAAGTGGTTGTCTAGGGCGGCATTGCGAAGAAAGAAGCCTAAAAAAGGAAAAAGAACAAGTTTGCCGATTCAAGATTAAGCTAGTGGGAAAGTATTACAACACATATTCAAAATGGCGGCTTAAAAAGGGGCCTAATGGTATATGAATAGTTACAGCGGGCTATGTAAGCCGCCATGTGCAGTTTGATGTCTATCAAAGGAGAAATCTGTTGAGCATTGAATTTAACTACAGCCGATGATATAAGCCACCAGGTGGATCTATCAAGAAGCAAAAGTTTTCTGCTAAGTACTGAACAAACAAGTTTCACAGACTATGATTATAGATTTGGATCTGGCGCTGTGCGAAAAAAGAAAATAAATCAAAACCTAAAAACAGTGCATAGGAGTTCACAGGCTCTGATGAGATCTTCTTTCAAGAGAAAAGGATCCACTAGCATTGAAGGCCTGGGCAAAACTACAACCACGCAAGCTTTGGTCTATCTTTAGATCAAAAGGTGCTAGGGTTGAAGAACTATGGCGAACTATGAAGAACACGAGGAACTATAGAAACCCTAGTGTAGATCTGGAGCGTACGAGGGTGAGCACTTACAGGTGCAGATCAGACTGCTGTGGAGCGCCGATGTTCTCTGGTCCGAATCAGGTTGACGCAGCGGCTGAGGACGAGGTAGACGACGAGCTTCACAACGGCGGTGGTGGAGCTCAAGTAACATGAGAGTCACAAGAGGAGGAAGACGAAGGAAAGAGGGGAGAATGAGAAGGGGCTGTTCGACCCTATTTATAAGGAAGGATAACAAGTGGGCATGAAAAACGAGGAGGCCAAAACATGGTTATCCAACTGCTCAGGCGCCTCGATTCTTGGGACAGTTATTAAAGATAAAAGATCCATTGAGATATATCAGATATTGTGCAAATTAATGACAGGTGATGTCATGGTGGGTTCCACAATTCCAGGAGATGACGTCATGGCGGGTTATGAATTCTCGCACAAGTGTTGAAGATTGACATGAACAAGTTCAAATCAACCTCGGGCCTAATGTTGGGGATATAACTATTAGGTATGACCCTCACAGGAGGGGCCGGGTTATACCTATGATGATTCTTGATATGAAGCCCACGTAGATATTAAAGATGGCGGTTCACAAACTAGGGCCCAAGGCCCGAAGGCGACTCAAGGCCTATAGGGGTACACCGCCATATATGTAAGACTTGTATTGTAAGGTATGTAAAGATAGTCACCGAGCCGGACACGTTGTCTATGAGCTGGCCGAGACTCCGTGAGCCGTTGGGCGTCAACTTGTGTATATAAAGGGACGACCTAGCAGCGGTTCAGGACAAGAAACAACAGATCGAAAGTTAGGTCAAGCGAATTCGCTCCCTGGTAATCGAGACATAAGCAATACCAGCTCAAACTGGGTTAGGCCTTTAACTTCACCCCAAGGGGCCGAACCAGTATAAACTCCTATGTCCTTTGTCCCGTTTAACCCCTTTAAGCTAACCTAGAGGCGATGGCTCCACGACTAAGTCCTTTCACGAGGACATTTGCTATGACTATTCCATGATAGTACCCATTGTCGTTAATTGTAATGATTAAAAAGAACTTAGAGAATGCATCAAATATGCTCCTGTTTATTGTCTTGTGGACATCTAACAATTTAGAAAATCTAGAGTATACACTATATCATCTAATTACTAATTTCTATGATGATTATTTTTCCCCGAGAAACTTTATTAATATAATTTTTTGACCTTTTTCGTCTAGGTGATGTGTAAACCCCAAAAGTATTGAACATTTGCGTGAAATATGACAAATCAATCAAACAGACAGACAGACATCACATTGTTCAAAAAGTTGCGTGGTTCATAATGTGATCACCACCTATGTTGGGACATAATACCAGATATATAGTTGTCATTCTAACTAGCCTTTGAGGCAACAATTTTTTTCATTTTTAAAATAGAGGCATTACACTTGGTCTCCGCATCTTGTAATGCTAGAACAAACATTAACTCCGGATGAAAGTCATGAAAATTCGTAGGGGCATGCAGCTGCGGAGGCATGCACCTGCGGAAACGTCTGCAACCGTCGATTTGCACTGTGATCTGAACAGATGTTCCCACAGAAATTTGTTAAAAAATGGACGGAAATTCTTAACCATCTGAATATGACACAATATACGTGTTTATTCTATACAAATACTTCCATGATCCATTGTTATACGTCTTTCTACCTGTGCGTATGCTACATCCCGTGCTCTGTTGCATACCTTGTTCGATGATTTCCCTACACTATTCATCTTCTTCCTTCGTTCCTGTCCTGTTCCCCTCTTATGTTCCAGTACTGTTCCCGCTCTTCTTTCTATAATTTCTGTCCTTTTGTGCAATTACTTTTCTTTACATGACGTGGACTCATCAATTCGTCCTGTCTTGTCCCCTCACAAATTCATGCCATCGTTCTTTCGGTGAAAGATTGCTACACTCCTTTTGCTAACTTTTGATTTTATCCTCCCTCAAATATCCATCCTTCTATTCTTCAAGACTCGCATGCTTGTACCGTGAAATATTAATTTGTGGAAAGACTTCGATGCATTCCTTATGAATTTTCCCCTACTAGATATCATTTTGGTTCTGGACTTCAAAGTGCACTACTTTTTGTATGATTTGATTTCATTTTCAGTCCTAAAATTTTGGTTCTTGTCCTACCAAGTTACTTTCTATGAAACTAACTTTCTTTTTCAGCAAACTTACCTAGTAGCTTCAGTTTCGTACGTAGGAACTTGTGCCCATTCTTCTACTTAAATTTCTAATAATTATGCACAATCAAGAAGTCATGCCGCCGATTTATCTAACATTTATTTTTGCAGTGTGCACTCAACAGACCCCTAAACTTGTTTCTCGTTTCACTTCCCCCTCATCTTGTTCCTTTATGTTGTCATCATGTCGACCCGCTCTGTTCAGACTCCTACCGGGCATTGTTGTTGCTGCTTGCCGGAAGTCGACGACGACAATCATCGACAAGGACTACCATTCTGCAACTTGCAACTTGCGGTCCAGAAGGAATGCCCAATGGACCTCAATGCAGTTCATGAAATGGAGGTAAATTACCATGTATCCTTCTTAATCTCGCCCGAATCAGGTTTGACTACTTTTTTCTACTAAACTGCTTGTTGGTACTTTTCTACTGCCCAATTTGCTACGACCTCAGACACTTGTGTGACGAGGACAATGTTCTAAAGAAAAAAATGCTTCTCCCTCTTTTTCCACTAGACTGCAAAAACATAACGACAAGTTTCAAATAGTTATTTGAATCTTGTTCATCAGATGGCTGATTTGTTTGCTAGTTCATTATAGGTTTTACATAACTATGTGCTCCCTTCTTGACCGAACAAGATTTAGATCCAAGGGGGCAACCCACTAGGGTCTCCAAAAGGTTTCTAGACATCCGTGGACATCTCAATGGGTTCAAGGGTACTCTGGGACTTTCCTAGTTTTACCAAAGCGCTTTCGGTTTCCACCAAAAGACTTCTGATATTTCCGAAACATTTTTGGTGCAATTCTCCGATATTCCGTATACCTCTTAGTACTCTAAAAACAGTTGATCCTTAAGTGTGTGACACCACAGGTTCAGTAATATGCAAACATGACTCAAAACACTTTCCTGTCAATAGTCGATAGTGGGATCTAGACACCCATATTGACCCCTGATACGTCTCCAATTTATCTATAATTTATGAAGTATTCATGCCATACTTATGTGAGTTCTACATGGTTTGGGTGCACTTTTATATGATTTTCATGGACTAACCTATTAACTTAGTGCCCAGTGTTAGTTTATGTTTGTCTATTTTTTATTTCGCAGAAAAACCATACCAAACAAAGTCCAAACGCGATAAAAATTTACGGTGATTTTTTTGGAACATAAGAGACCCCCGAAGCTTCGAGGAATGACCAGAAGACCTACGAGTACACCACAAGCTCACATGCCACACCCTCCCCCTAGGGCGTGGTTACTGAGCTTATGGGGCCATTGTAACATCTTTTTGCTTGATTCCAACGCTGAAAATTCCTATAAATACAGAAACCTCCAAAAGTTAACCTAGACGAGCTTTTCCGCCGCCGCAAGCCTCTATTCGAAAGCGTTCTCATCTGGATCCCTGTTCCGGCACCCTGCCGGAGGGGGAAATCATCACCGGAGGCCATCTTCATCATCCAGGAGGTCTCCGTGACGAGGAGGGAGTAGTTCACCCTCGGGAATGAGGGTATGTACTAGTAGCTATGTGTTTGCTCTCTCTCTCTCTCTCTCTCTCTCTCGATCTTGATAGTTGATAGGGCACGATCTTGATGTAGCATGAGCTTTGTTAATATAATTGGATCATATGGTGTTCTTCCCTCTCTATCTTTGGTGCGATGAATCGAGTCTTTCTCTTTGAGGTTTCATTATTATTGGGTGAATATTGGATTTGAAATCACTTGATATATGTCTTGCATGCGGATAACCATGGTGACAATGGGGTACTTTACTGAGTCACTTGATGTATGTTTTGGTAATCAACTTGCGGATTCCCATGGTGACATTGGGGTAATCTAGGCATAGAGGTTGATACACGTTTTCGTCCTACTTTGTCCAATAGAAACTTTGAGGTAATCTTTGAAGTTCTTTTTGTTGGATTGAATGTTATGAATCTGAAATTGTTTGATGCATATCAAATAATTAACTCACGGATACTTGTGGTGACATTGGAGTATCTAGGTGACATTAGAGTTTATTGATGTTTATCATATGGTGTTATTTTAGTATGAACTCTAGGGCTGTTTGTGGCACTTATATGGATGGCTCGATAGATTGATTGGAAAAGATAACTTTGAGGTGCTTTTCTACCTAAAACAATTTCATCTTATGTTCTCTGCTATTGATAAGAACTTTGGAGTGATTCTTTGTCACGCATTGAGGGATTTTTATATGATTCAATTATGATAGCACTGTGAGAGATTGCACTAGTGAAAGTATGAACCATATGCCTTGTTTCTAAGCATTGACACACCATTTTGCTCACGGTTTTCTAGTTGTGACCTTGTTATTTTTATTATTTGGGATTACAAAAGCCTATATCTACTATCTAAACTACACTTGTATCACCATATCTTCGCCGAATTAGTGCACCATACAATTTATCATTGTATTGGGTGTGTTGGGGACTCAAGAGATTTCTTGTATTTGATTGTAGATTTGTTTGATAGAGACCATCTTCATCCTACACCTCCCATGAATTGATAAACCTTAGGTCATCCACTTGAGGGAAATTTGTTGATATCCTACAAAACTCTACGCTTGGAGGCCCAAGAGAGTCTACAAGAAGAAAAATTGCGTAGTCGACATCAACCCCTGCCTATACACGAATATATTTATCAAATGAACCTCTTTTTGACGTATACATTTTCCTTTGCTTCGCGATACTTAACAAAAAATGAGGCGAGAATTTTGCCGGTATCCTTGTGAACAACAACTTGATCACAATACTAAGTTATCCTCGTTACATGTTTGTTCTCTTTTTTCGTTTTCGTATTTCGGCATCCCCATGATCATAACACATTGTGTGTGCCAGACGATGATAGATATCATAATACCGAGAGGGCCCAAAGAGTATCTCCATTGTCAAAGGATCAAATCCTAGTCTGAACTATCAAATCCCTAGTCATATTTTTCCGATGTACCCCAAAGCTGTCCTTATAAACACCCTGTTACGTGTAATGTTCGACAACACCCAAGAAAACGTTTTTCATGAAGGTACTCGACATTCTCATGGTCTATGGACGTGAGTATACGTTAACAGTTTCATGATTATACTTATAATAAGGTGAAGACGTGATCTCATTCTATATTATTTTGTTGGGTCTTCCCAATACCATTGTTCTATTAACAATGTGCTCTCATTGTTGGCAGCATCTTTGTTACTTTAACAATGCCCTATGATCAGTTAATCGGATCATCGTGCAACACATGAGCTAGTCTTAGAGGCTTGGCTATGGAACTATTTGACGTTTATATTCCCACATGTACAAATGGGGTTTCCTCTGAATCGCATATTCTATGACCACCACAGTTATAACATAGAAATACAAACATTAATCACAAACCTGAAAACAAATAAGAACTTTTATTATTGCCTTTTGGACATATTTCCAATAGATCAACACCTATATTATTGTTGGGAAACATAGTAGAAAGCAAAATATATTCGCCCTACGATCACCCAGGAAGAATATGAACATGCATAGATGGTTTGGACTCAATTGTTTCCGACTCCGAGTTGAAGTGGAAGTAGATGAGGTAGTGTAGATCGTACTTGGAGTCCCTCGAACCATAGATGAACGATCCCGCGAACCGCCCACGAACTAAAGACCGAAAGCTCGAGCTCTCTACGAGTTACAAGCATACAATCTTCATGATCCGGCAGCGCTTTGCGGTCCAGAGCCAATCATCACTAGAGAATTAGAGGGACAATATTACCTCGTACGTTCAGTAATATGCAGACATGACTCAAAACACTTTCCTGTCAATAGTCAATAGCAGGGTCTAGACACCCATATTGACCCCTGATATGTCTCCAATGTATCTATAATGTATGAAGTATTCATGCCATATTTATGTGAGTTCTACATCGTTTTCGTGCACTTTTATATGATTTTCATGGACTAACCTATTAACTTAGTGCCCAGTGTTAGTTCCTGTTTTTTGGCTATTTTTTATTTCAAAGAAAAACCATACCAAACAAATTCCAAACGCAATAAAAATTTATAGTGCTTTTTTTGGAACATTAGAGACCCTCGAAGCTTCGAGGAAAGACCATAAGTCCTACGAGGACACCACAAGGTCACATGCCACACCCTTACCCCTAGGGTGTTGTGACTGAGCTTGTGGGCCTTCCGTAACACCTTTTTGCGTGATTCCAACACTGAAAATTCCTATAAATGCATAACCCCTGAAAGTTAATCTAGATGAGTTTTTCCGCCGCCGCAAGCCTCTGTTCTGAAGCGATCTCATACGGAGCCCTGTTTTGGCACCCTGCCGGAGGGGGGAAATCATCACGGGAGGTCATCTTAATCATCCAGGAGGTTTCCATGACGAGGAGGAGGTAGTTCACCCTCGGGTCTGAGGGTATGTATTAGTAGCTATGTGTTTGATCTCTCTCTCTCTCTCGTGATCTTGATAGGTGATAGGGCATGATCTTGATGTACCATGAGCTTTGTTAATATAGATGGATCATATGGTGTTCTTCCCTCTTTATCTTTGTTGTGATGAATCGATTATTTTCTCTTTGAGGTTTCCTTATTGTTGGACTGAATATTGGATTCTAAATCACTTGATATATGCCTTGCATGCGGATACCCCTGGTGATGACAGGGTATTCTATTGAGTCACTTGATGTATGTTTTGGTGATCAACTTACGGATTCCCATGGTGACATTGGGGTAATCTAGACATAGAGGTTGATACACGTTTTCGTCCTACTTTCTCCAATAGAAACATTGTGGATAATATTTGAAGTTCTTTGTGTTGGATTGAATGTTATGAATCTGAAATTGTATGATGCATATCGAATAATTAACTCACGAATACTTGTGGTGACATTGGAGTATCTAGGTGACATTAGAGTTTATTGATGCTTATCATATGGTGTTATTTTAGTACGAACTCTAGGGCTGTTTGTGGCACTTATATGGATGGCTCGATAGATTGATCGGAAAAGATAACTTTGAGGTGGTTTTCTACCTAAAACAATTTCCTATTGTGTTCTCTGATATTGATAAGAACTTTGGAGTGATTCTTTGTTGCACGTTGAGGGATTTTTATATGATTCAATTATGCTAGCACTGTTGAGAGATTTCATTAGTGAAAGTATGAACCCTATGCCTTGTTTCTAAGCATTGATACACGGTTTTGCTCATAGTTTGCTAGTTGTTACCTTGTTGTTTTTAATATTTCAGATTACAAAAACCTATATCTACTATCCATACTACACTTGTATCACCATCTCTTCGCCGAACTAGTGCACCTATACAATTTATCATTGTATTGGGTGTGTTGGGGACACATGAGATTTCTTATATTTGATTGTAGGGTTGTTTGACAAAGACCATCTTCATCCTACACCTCCCACGAATTGATAAACCTTAGGTCATCCACTTGAGGGAAATTTGTTGTTGTCCTACAAAACTCTGCTCTTGGAGGCCCAAGAGAGTCTACAAGAAGAAAAGTTGCGTAGTAGACATCAAGCCCTGCATATACACGAATACATTTATCATATGAACCTATTTTTTATGCACACAATTTCCTTTGCTTCGCGATACTTAATAAAAAATGAGGCGAGACTTTTGTGAGTATCCTTGTGAACAACAACTTGATCACAATACTAAGTTATCCTCGTTACTGGTTTTGTTCTCTTTTCTCGTTCTCATATTTCTGCATCCCCATGAACATATCACGTTGTGTCTGGCTAGACGATGATGGATATCATTATACAGAAAGGGCCTAGAGAGTATCTCTCCATTGTCAAAGGATTAAATCCCAATCTTGAACTATCTAGTCCCTAGACATATTTTTCCGATGTACCCAAAAGTTGTCGTTATAAACACCCTGTTACGGGTAACGTTTGACAACACCCAAGGAAACGTTTGTCATGAAGGTACTTGACATTCTCATGGTCTATGGATGTGAGTATACGTTAACAGTTTCATGATTATACTTATATTAAGGTGACAACGTGATCTCATAGTATATTATTTTGTTGGGTCTGCCCAATACCATTGTTCTATTAACAATGTGCTCTCATTGTTGCCAGCATCTTTGTTACTTTAACAATGCCCTATGAATGGTTAACAGGATCATCATGCAACACATTAGCTAGTCTTAGAGGCTTGACTACGAAACAATTTGTCGTTTATGTTCCCACATGTACAAATGGAGTTTCCTCTGAATCGCATGTTCTATGACCACCACAGTTATAACACAGAAATAAAAATCATTAATTTCAAACATGAAAACAAATAAGAACTTTTATTATTGCCTTTTGGACATATTTCCAATAGATCAACACCTATATTATTGTTGGGAAACGTAGTAGAAAACAAAAAATATTCGCCCTACGATCACCGAGGAACAATACGAAGATACATTGACGGTTTGGACTCGATCGTTTCCGACACCAAGTTGCAGAAGAAGTAGATGATTCAGTGTAGATCATACTTGGAGTCCCTCGAACCATAGATGACCGATTCCACAAACTGCCCATGATCTGTTGTTCGAACAAAATACCGAAAGCTCGAGCTCTCTACGAGTTGCAAGCATACAGTCTTCACGATCCGGCAGCGCTTCGCGGTCCAAAGCCAATCATTGCTGGAGAATTGGAGGGACAAGATTACCTCATAGGTTCAGTAATATGCGGACATGACCCAAGGTTGGGCCCAAACATGAGATTGAGTAATTCTACTGTAAGGGGAACAATCACTGGAAGCGGAACCGCCCCAAGTACTTGGCAGATAAGAAGGCCGGCAACGTCAAAAAGGTATATTTGATATACATGTTATTGATGTGTACCTTACTAGTGCTCGTAGTAGAGAATGGGTATTTGATACTGGTTCGATTACTAATATTTGTAACTCGAAACTGGAGCTACGGAATAAACAAAGACTGGCTAAGGACAAGGTGACGACGCGCGTCGGAAATGGTTCCAAGGTTGATGTGATCGCCATCGGCACGCTACCTCTACATCTACCTCCGGGATTAGTTTTAAACCTACATAATTGTTATTTGGTGCCTGCGTTGAGCATGAACATTATATCTGGATCTTGTTTATTGTGAGACGGTTAATCATTTCAGTTAGAGAATAATGGTTGTACTATTTATATGAGTAACATCTTTTAGGGTCATGCACCCCTTGTGAATGGTTTATTCTTGTTGAAGCTCGATCGTACTGATACACATGTTCATAATATTAATGCCAAAAGATGCAAAGTTAATAAAGATAGTATCACATATTTGTGGCACTGCCGCTTAGGTCATATTGGTGTAAAGCGCATGAAGAAACTCCATGCTGATGGACTTTTGGAATCTTTTGATTATGAATCATTTGATACATGTGAACCGTGACTTATGGGCAAGATGACTAAAACTCCATTCTCCAGAACAATGGAGCGAGCTAGTGACTTATTGAAAATAATACATACCGATGTATGCGGTCCAATGAGTATTGAATCACATGGTGGATATCCTTATTTTCTTACCTTCACAGATGATTTGAGTAGATATGGGTATATTTACTTAATTAACACAAGTTTGAAACATTTGAAAAGTTCAAGGAATTTCAGAGTGAAGTGGAGAATCATCGTAACAAGAAAATAAAGTTTCTACGATCTGACTGTGGAGGTGAATATTTGAGTTACGAGTTTGGTATGCATTTAAGAAAATGTGGAATTGTTTCACAGCTCATGCCACCTGGAACACTATTGAATATGGTGCTTTCTATGATGTCTCTTACCGATTTGCCACTATCATTTTGGGGTTATGCATTAGAGACAACCATATTCACTTTAAATTAGGCACAGTCTAAATCCTTTGAGACGACACCGTATAGGTTATGGTTTGGCAAGAAACCTAAGCTCTCGTTTCTTAAAGTTTGGGGATGCGATGCTTATGTCAAGAGGCTTCACCCTGATAAGCTCGAACCTGAAGCGGGGAAGTGCATCATCATAGGATACCTAAAAGATACCATTGGGTATACCTTCTACCACAGATCCGAGGGCAAGATCTTTGTTGCCAAGAATGGGTCCTTTCTAGAGAAGGAGTTTCTCTCAAAAGAAGTGACTGAAAGGAAAGTAGAACTTGATGAGGTAATCGTACCCTCTCTCGAATTGGAAGGTAAGACATCATAGAAAGCAGTTCCCGTGATGCCTACACCAACCGAAGAGGAAGCTAATGATGATGATCATGAAACTTCGGATCAAGTTACTACTGAACTTTGTAGGTCGACCAGGGTACGTTCTGCACTAGAGTGGTACGGTAATCCAGTCCTGGAAATCATGTTTTTAGACAATGGCGAACCTACGAATTATGAAGAAGCTATGATTGTTGGAAATATGCCCTAGAGGCAATAATAAAATGGTTATTATTGTATTTCCTTGTTCATGATAATTGTCTGTTGTTCATGCTATAATTGTATTAACCGGAAACCATAATACATGTGTGAATACATAGACCGTAATAGGTTCCTAGTAAGCCTCTAGTTTACTAGCTCGTTGATCGATAGATGGCTGTGGTTTCCTGACCATTGACATTGGATGTCGTTGATAACGGGATCACATCATTAGGAGAATGATGTGATGGACAAAACCCAATCCTAAGCATAGCACAGGATCGTGTAGTTCGTTTGCTAAGAGCTTTTCTAATGTCAAGTATCATTTCCTTAGACCATGAGATTGTGCAACTCCCACATACCGTAGGAATGATTTGGCTGTAACAAACGTCAGAACGTAACTGGGTGTCTATAAATGTGCACTACAGGTATCTCCGAAAGTGTTTGTTGGGTTGGCACGAATCGAGACTCAGATTTGTCACTCTGTATAACGGAGAGGTATCTCTGGGCCCACTTTGTAATGCATCATCATAATGAGCTCAATGTGACTAAGAAGTTAGTCACGGGATCATGCATTACAGAACACGTAAAGAGACTTGCCGATAACGAGATTGAACAAGGTATGGGGATACCGATTATCGAATCTCAGGCAAGTAACATACCGGTGGACAAAGGGAATTGTATACGGGATTGATTGAATCCCCTACATCGTGGTTCATCTGATGAGATCATCATGGAAAGTGTGGGAGCCAACATGGGTATCCAGATCCTGCGGTTGGTTATTGGTCAGAGAGGTGTCTCGGTCATGTCTGCATGCATGGTTCCCGAACCCGTAGGGTCTACACACTTAAGGTTCGGTGACGCTAGAGTTGTTATGGGAAATTGTATGTGGTTGCCGAAGGTTGTTTGGAGTCCTGGATGAGATCCCGGACGTCACGAGGAGTTCCGGAATGGACCGGAGGTAAAGATTTATATATGGGAAGTCCAGTTTCAGTCATCGGAATGGTTTCGGGGGTTATCAGTATTGTACCGGGACTACCGAAAGGTGTCCGGGGGTCCACCGGGTGGGGCCACCTGCCCCGGGGGACTTAATGGGCTGAACAAGGGTGGTAACCAGCCCCCTAGTGGGCTGGTACACCCCCAAGGGCCCAAGGCGCATAGGGTTGGAAACCCTAACGGGTGGGAGCACCTCCCACCAAACTTGGGGGGCAAGTCCCCCTCTTACACGCCACCCCCCTTGTAGATAGGATCTAGGGGGGTCGGGCCCCTCTCCCCTTCCCCTATAAATAGTGGGGGTAGGGGGTGGGAAGGCTTCCGCACCCTTCCCCTGGTGCAACACCTCCCTCCTCCATCACCTCCTCCTCCTCCATAGAGCTTGGCGAAGCCCTGCAGGAAAGCTCAAGCTCCACCACCATGCCGTCGTGCTGCCGAAGCTCTCCCTCAACTTGTCCTCTCCCCTTGCTGGATCAAGAAGGAGGATACGTCCCCAGGGTGTACGTGTTTTGAACACGGAGGCGCCGTCCGTTCGGTGCTAGATCAGATCTTCCACGATTTGAATCGCCGTGAGTACGACTCCATCAACCGTGTTCTTGTAGCACTTCCGCTTAGCAATCTTCAAGGGTATGAAGATGCAGTCCCTCTCTCTCTTGTTGCTAGCATCTTGTAGATTGATCTTGGTGACTCATAGGAAAATTTTGAATTATTGCTGCGTTCCCCAACAATGGCATCATGAGCTAGGTCTATGCGTAGATTCTATGCACGAGTAGAATGATACGTCTCCAATGTATCTATAATTTATGAAGTATTCATGCTATTATATAATCCATCTAGGATGTTTTATATGCATTTATATGCCAATTTATATGATTTTTGGGACTAACCTATTAACCTAGAGCCAAGTGCCAGTTTCTGTTTTTTCCTGGTTTTTGAGTTTTAAAGAAAAGGAATACCAAACGGACTCCAATTGACGTGCCAATTTTTGATGATTTTTTATGGACCATAAGAAGACCCCGGAGCAAAAGAGTTGGGCCAGAAGAGTCCCGGGCCATCCAGGAGGATGGGGGGTGCGCCCACCCCTTGGGCATGTGGGCCTACCTCATGGATGATTCGGGTACCTCCTTGACGTGAGACCTATGCCAAAAATTCCTATAAATACTGAAACCTCCGAGGAGCACAATAGATCGGGAGTTCCGCCGCTGCAAGCCTCTATAGCCACCAAAAACCAATCGGAACCCTGTTCTAGCACCCTGCCGGAGGGGGGATCCCTCACCGGTGGCTATCTTCATCATCCCGGCGCTCTCCATGACGAGGAGGGAGTAGTTCACCCTCGGGGCTGAGGGTATGTACCAGTAGCTATGTGTTTGATCTCTCTCTCTATCGTGTTCTTGATTTAACACGATCTTGATGTATCGCGAGCTTTGCTATTATAGTTGGATCTTATGATGTTTCTCCCCCTCTACTCTCTTGTAATGGATTGAGTTTTCCCTTTGAAGTTATCTTATCGGATTGAGTCTTTAAGGATTTGAGAACACTTGATGTATGTCTTGCCGTGCTTATCTGTGGTGACAATGGGATATTCACGTGATCCACTTGATGTATGTTTTGGTGATCAACTTGCGGGTTCCATGACCTTGGGAATCTATGCATAGGGGTTGGCACACGTTTTCGTCTTGACTCTCCGGTAGAAACTTTGGGGCACTCTTTGAAGTATTTTGTGTTGGTTGAATAGATGAATCTGAGATTGTGTGATGCATATCGTATAATCATGCCCACGGATACTTGAGGTGACATTGGAGTATCTAGGTGACATTAGGGTTTTGGTTGATTTGTGTCTTAAGGTGTTATTCTAGTATGAACTCTATGATAGATCGAACGGAAAGAATAGCTTCATGTTATTTTACTATGGACTCTTGAATAGATAGATCAAAAAGGATAACTTTGAGGTGGTTTCGTACCCTACCATAATCTCTTCGTTTGTTCTCCGCTATTAGTGACTTTGGAGTGACTCTTTGTTGCATGTTGAGGGATAGTTATATGATCTAACTATGTTATTATTGTTGAAGAAGTTGCACTAGTGAAAGTATGAACCTTAGGCCTTGTTTCCTAGCATTGCAATACCGTTTGTGCTCACTTTTATCATTAGTTACCTTGCTGTTTTTATATTTTCGGATTACAAATACTCATATCTATCATCCATATTGCACTTGTATCACCATCTCTTCCCCGAACTAGTGCACCTATACAATTTACCATTGTATTAGGTGTGTTGGGGACACAAGAGACTCTTTGTTATTTGGTTGCAGGGTTGCTTGAGAGAGACCATCTTCATCCTATGCCTCCCACGGATTGATAAACCTTAGGCATCCTGTGGAGGATATAGCTACTGAGTATAAACCGGCCAGGAGGGTCTGGTTCATACTTGACTATGTTAAAGCCCATGAAGATCCGGAAGATGGCGGTTTACTAAAAGAAGCATAGAAGCCCGAAGCCCAAAGGCGGATTAGGGCCCGTAGTGGTAAACCGCCATGACTATGTAAACTTGTAGTATAAGTTAGGAAAGGAGAGTCCGAGCCAGACACTTTGTATGAGTCGGCCTCGGAGCTCTGTAAACCGGCCGGGCGTCAACCTGTGTATATAAAGGGGCGACCCGGCGGCAGTTTAGGGACAACAGACAACAACTCGAGACTCAGGCAAGCGTATTCCGCTCCCTGATCATCGAAACCCAATCAATCCCATCACAAACTAGACGTAGGCTTTTACCTTCATCGAAGGGGCCGAACTAGTATAACTCCCGTGTCCCTTGTCCGGTTTAACCCCTTCAAGCTAACCCGTTGCAATGGCTCCACGACTAAGTCCTTTCACGAGGACATATGACATGATAATTCCATGACAGTTGGCGCCCACCGTGGGGCTATCGCACGATGGTGTCGACTTCTTGAAGGGCTGCTCTGAAGGGCTTAAGGGGTACGTGATCGGCCGGATGACCAAAAGTCGTCGCGGCAAGCTTTACATTGACGACAAAGGATGGGGCCCCGAGGCCGGCTCAGTCGAGTATGGGTACCGGGTCCCCTTCGGTGGAATTCATGTCTTCATCGGCAAGATCGGCGAACCAGGCCCTGAGCCGGACATCTACACCGACCTCGTCGAGACGGCTCAGCGTGCAAGTCCAGCCCGGGTTATGCCCGTCGTGAGGCGTGCGTTCGTAGGATGTGTCCATGGGATCGGATCTGAACCGGTGTCTGAGGGCGACACGGCGGTATATTCCGATGGCGAGTCATCCACTGGCGAAACCGAGTCCTTGTACCAGATTCATGACGGTATGCCCGAGGGATATTCCGATGGCAACAGTATTCCGGACCTCCCTGAAGTGCCAAGCCGGGTTGCTATTTACATGGCCGGCACGCAACCTGTGTTACAATCTTCATTGACCGCAGCAATGACTACCGGATCAGCGGCCACGGCAGGTACCTCGGCACACCGGCCGACACAGGTTCTCTCCGGTTTAATGGACGCTTGGGCGACCTTGTTAACCGCGACAGTCACCCCGGATACGCAGGATCAGCACAATGCGGAAGTTGCGAGGCTGAAGGAGCAGATTGCGCAGGCTAAGGCGGACCTCATGGCTGAGGATAAGAGGATGGCTGAGGAACAGGCCGCTTTGAATGCTCAAGCATAGCGGATACAAGCATAGAATTACCAGCTCATGCTGGACCGGACCGCGTCAGAGGAGGTGTTACGAAGAAAGTATCGGTCGCGCCTGCCGCCACTTTACGAAGGATTAAATCTTTTCCAGACCCCAGGCGCTGGGCCGAGCAATCCGGAAGCCGCAGACCGAGCCGAAGCGCCAAGGGTCGCCCCGGATCAGCCACGGGTAATGGAGCTACCCCGACGGACAGTTAACCTGCCATAGTATGTGCCTACACCACCGGGTCACTTTTCGAGCCCCCTGGATAACATGATTGCTGCGGCTTCACGCTTGTCAGCCATTCCGATGGAAGGAGATTCAATAGAGGCAGTTGAGACACGGCGGGCGAGAGATCTTCTTCAAACCGCCGTAGTGCAGCAACAGGCTTATTCGTATAGCCGGGACAGGATCCATTCAACCCCCCGTCCGAGCCCAAGTTATAGCAGGCGGATGGACGAACCAGAGGTGTCTAGCAGCGCGCGGCGTCGCAATGCTCAGGAGGTAGTGGACCATGGCAGGGCTCGAAGAGATGGCGCTTTGGGTCGTTATCAACCCGCCCCGGTTCAGCCAACAGTGTCGGTTGACAGAGGCACCGGGCTTGCTTTCAGTTCCTGGGGAGTACCGTGCCTTATTCCGGCTCTCCGTAACGTGCGTCTGCCCAAGGATTTCAAGGGACCGCGCAAGGTGCCTAACTATACGGCGGATCAGCCGCCTGAGGCATGGGTCGAGACTTATGAGATGGCAATGGAGATGCTGGATGTGGATGAAGCAGCTTGTGCAAAGTACTTCACGATGATGTTGGAAGGACCAACCCGCACTTGGTTGAAAAATCTGCCAGCTAATTCCATCGAGTCATGGGATCAGTTGAAGGCCCGATTTATAGCCAATTTTAAGGATACGTGCAAACAGCCCATGTCCATTGTAGATCTGGATGCTTGTGTTCAGGGTGAGAATGAGTCCACAACTCATTGGGTGTGCCGGGTCTCAGAAGTTTTGCACTCGTCCAACCGGATTAACGCTGGCCAAGCGATTATCACGCTGGAACGTAATTGCCGGTTTAAGTCACTGAAGGAGAAGTTGGGATGGCTCAAGCGCCACTGCAACGACCTGGGAACCCTCATGGCAGCCTTAGTAAAATATGCCGATTCTGATAATACCAAGGATCCCGATTCTGATAATGAGAAACCGGAGAAGGGAAAGAGGAATGGCAGTGCGAAGGGACAACAGCACAACCAGGGAGGCCATGGGAATAATGGTAAGCGTAAAGCGGATTCAGATTTTGTGGCTAATGCTAATGTGCAGCGTCGTAGGGGTAAACCGCCCCAGCGTGGTGGGACGATGAATCTGGAGCATTTGTTGAATCAACCCTATCCAAAGCATGGAACCAAAGAGGTCCCTGCAACACATCTCTGGAAGGATTGTAACATCATGAAGGAGTTCAAAAATTCTGATCTCTTCCTGTATGAGCAAGGCCCGTCGGGCGGTTCAGGACCAGGTTTTCATGGTGGCGGCGGTTCAGGCTCTGGGTTTCAGAATAATCATAGTAACCAGAACAACCAAGGTGGTAATAACCAACAGAGTGGTCAAGGGAATCAGCAGCAGTCGGGTTACCAGAGTCACCCGAAGCAACTGAATGGTGGACAATATCATGTATTCACCACTAGTCTGTGCAAGCGTGATCTGAAGCTGCATAAGAGGGCAGTCAATGCGGTTGAACCGGTAGTTCCACGCTATCTGCGCTGGTCGGAACAACCTATCGTGTGGAGTAGGGAGGATCATCCGCCCCGGGTTGACAATCTGGGTCAACTAGCTCTGGTGGTGGCACCTCAGGTGGGAGGTTACAAGTTCACCAAAGTACTTATGGATGGAGGAAGCAGCATTAATATTTTGTATTATGAGACATTCCGCCGAATGGGATTGACAGATAAAAATCTTAAACTGTCCAATACTGTTTTCCATGGCGTGGTACCAGGAAAATCGGCATATCCAGTGAGCAAGATTGCCTTGGAAGTTGTGTTTGGGGATGAACATGATTCCCGGTCTGAGACATTGACTTTTGAGGTGGTGAGAATGCAGAGCCCGTATCATGCACTGTTCGGACGACCGGCTTATGCAAAATTCATGGCCAGGCCTTGTTATATTTACTTGCAGCTCAAGATGCCGGGTCACAAAGGAACCATCACGGTTCATGGAAGTTGGAAAATCGCTTTGGATTGGGAAGAGAGTGATGCGGCTTACGCTGAGTCGGTTTGTGCTACAGAGGAGTTAAAGTTTTACAAGGAGAATGTTGATCCGGCAGATATGACCCCTCTGAAGAAGCCCACCACTGAGCATGACCCAACCCTACACTTCAAGCCGGCTGACGAGACGAAGCTTGTTGACTTTGTACCTGGCGATTCATCCAAGCAGTTCAGCATTAGCACCAATCTGGATCCAAAATAGGAAAGCGCGCTCATCGAGTTCATCCGTGAGAACCGGGACATCTTTGCATGGAAACCTTCTGACATGCCAGGTGTACCGAGGGAACTCGCTGAGCACACTCTTAATATTGATCTGAAGTTTAAACCAGTCAAGCAATTTCTTCGCCGCTTTAATGAAGAGAGACGCAAGGCAATTGGGGAGGAGGTAGCCCGGCTGTTGGCGGCTGGATTTATCGTTGAAGTGTTTCATCCTGAATGGTTGGCTAATCCGGTGCTGGTTCTAAAGAAAAACGAGACTTGGCGTATGTGTGTGGACTACACGGACTTAAATAAGGCTTGCCCGGCCGATCCTTTTGCTCTCCCGCGTATTGATCAGATCATTGATGCGACGGCGGGTTGTGAGCGCCTGAGTTTTTTGGATGCTTACTCAGGGTACCATCAGATCAGAATGGCAGTTAAGGACCAGGAGAAGACAGCTTTCATCACTCCCTTTGGAGCCTTCTACTATGTTTCTATGCCCTTTGGGCTCAAGAGTGCTCAGGAAACTTATCAGCGTTGTGTGCAAAATTGTCTTCACACGCAGATTGGGCGTAATGTTCATGCCTATGTGGATGACATTGTGGTAAAATCCAGGGAAAAGGAGACATTGATAGCTGATTTCAAGGAGACGTTTGACAACCTCCGGGTTTACAAGATGATGCTTAATCCGGATAAGTGTGTCTTTGGTGTTCCGGCAGGCAAGCTGCTCGGTTTTCTTGTGTCTAACAGGGGCATTGAGGCTAATCCAAAAAAGATCAAGGCAATCACATCCTTGGCTAAACCGACATGTATCAATGATGTTCAGCGTCTGCAGGCCGGATTGCCACCCTCAGCCGGTTTATCAGTCGTCTGGGTGAGAAGGCCATTCCCTTGTATCAGATGCTGAAGAAGACGGATGATTTCGTCTGGAGTGATGCGGCCAATGCGGCCTTTGAGGAGTTAAAACGGCAATTGGTTGAACCGCCAGTTCTCGCAGCCCCAGTTGATCATGAGCCTTTATTATTATATGTGGCTGCTAATGCCCGAGCGGTCAGTGTGGCAATTGTGGTAGAGCGTAAAGAGGCTGGGAAGGAGTATCCGGTTCAACGACCAGTATACTACATCAGTGAAGTTCTGATCGAGTCAAAGCAACGCTATCCGCATTGGCAGAAGTTGGTGTATGGGGTTTTTATGGCCAGCCGAAAGCTCAAGCAATATTTTCAAGGTCACCCCATCACAGTGGTTAGTTCTGCTCCCTTGGGCGATATCATCCAGAAAAGAGAAGCAACTGGCTGGGTTGCCAAGTGGGCAATTGAGCTTGGTCCACATGGTTTGAAATATGTACCTCGAACAGCCATCAAGTCTCAGGCTCTTGTGGACTTTATCAATGATTGGACCGAGTTGCAAGCACCGGAAGAGAAGCCGGATAATACGTACTGGACTATTCATTTCGATGGATCAAGGCAGTTGGAAGGCTCGGGGGCTAGAGTTGTCCTAACTTCCCCTCGCGGTGATAAAATTTGCTATGTCCTCCGTTTGATGTTTCCTTGTACTAACAATGCAGCTTAGTATGAAGCTCTACTTCATGGTCTCTGCGTGGCTAAAGAGATGAACTTAACTCGAGTTCATTGTTTCGGAGATTCTGATCTAGTGGCTCAGCAAGTTTCTGGTACTTGGGATTCTAAGGATCCACTCATGGCAGCTTACAGGTGTGAGGTAGATATTGTGGCGGGTCACTTCAAAGGTTACCAGGTGGAGCATATTGATCGGCGCAAAAACGAAGCGGCAGACGCTTTGAGCCGACTTGGATCTCAGCGTAAACCGGTACCTCTTAACACCTTTTTAGATATCTTGCATAACTCGTCTGTTAAATTGCCAACAGAAGAGGATCTGTCTGTTCCTGATCCGGAGGCGCAGCTGGTGGCCGCTTTACACGTCGTGCCGGATTGGATGGTTCCATATCTGGCATAAATGAGCCGGGGTGAGCTACCAAATGATCAAGCCCTGGCCCGACAGATAGTCCGGCGTTCTAAGTCCATGGTTATTCACAATGGCGAGTTGCACCGCTGTAGCGTTTCAGGCGTATTTCAGCGTTGTGTTTCGCCGGAGGAAGGCCAAGCGATCCTCCGGGAAATTCATGAAGGGGATTGTGGTCATCATGCCGGTTCAAAGTCCCTGGTTGCAAAAGCTTTTCGTCACTGGTTTTACTGGTTGACAGCTCATGCTGATGCGGAGGATCTGGTAAAGCGATGTGATGCTTGTCAAAAAATTTCACGTAGAGCTCATGTTCCCGCTCAGGAGCTACGGATGATTCCCATCACTTGGCCTTTTGCTACTTGGGGGCTTGACATGGTGGGACCCTTTAAACGTTCCCGGGACAAGAAGACCCACCTGTTGGTGGCAGTCGACAAATTCACCAAGTGGGTTGAAGCGAAGCCTGTTAGCAACTGTGATGCAGCTACGGCGGTTCAATTTCTCAAAAAGATTATTTTCCATTTTGGCTACCCACACAGCATTATCACGGATAATGGTACTAACCTCTCCAAAGGTGAGATGGAGGATTTCTGTCAGAGAGAGCACATCCGGCTTGACCTAGCATCTGTGGCGCACCCTCAATCCAACGGTCAAGCAGAGCGAGCTAATCAAGAAATCTTAAAGGGTCTTAAACCCCGGCTCATGATTCCCTTGAAGCGGACGTCGTGTTGTTGGGTGGAAGAATTACCTTCTGTGTTGTGGAGCATCAACACCACCCCCAATCGATCAACAGGATACACGCCTTTCTTTATGGTCTATGGGGTAGAGGCGGTTCTCTCAAGTGATATACGTCATGATTCGCCCCGGGTTGCTAATTATGTTGAAGCGGACAACGAGCAAGCCCGCCAAGAAGCACTGGATTTGCTAGATGAGAAGCGGGATATGGCTTTGGCACGCTCGGCGGTTTATCAACAAGACCTGCGGCGGTATCACAGCCGCCGGGTTAGGACAAGAGCCTTTCAAGAAGGTGACTTGGTGCTCCGGCTTATCCAGGATCAGACCGGCATACACAAATTATCCCCGCCTTGGGAAGGACCCTTTGTGGTCAGCAAGAATCTGCACAACGGATCATACTACCTCATTGACGTTCGAGATGACTCACGCAAATCTGAGGAGGAGACCCGGCGGCCCTGGAACATAGCTCTCCTCCATCCTTACTACACTTGAGCCATAGGCTCTTTTTTATGTACATATTTTTGACAATGTATATATTATCATCAATAAATAAATCAGCATCCTTGCTTTAAAGCGGGGCCTCTGCTGTTTTTTCTCATATTCTTTGAGCTACATGGGGGCTTCAGCTGACAAAGCGGAGTCCTACCTGTTAAACCGGCTATCACGCCACAAAGCTTGGGAGCTTCACACCCAAAGGGCCAAAGAGAGTTTCGATGCTATGCACAACTCAAACATAGGCACCTAATGAGCATAGCTCATCACGTTACTTGGGGGCTCTTTGGTCCAATACCAAGAAGTCTGAATGGACCCTTGTAGCTGGGTATCGACCCACGACTTGGAAGCATGGTACATTTACCTAAAACCCCGGGTTAACCTGCCTTCATCAAGTAAGACACTCCTATCCAGGTCATCCTGGCACGGCCCTCCGAACGTTTGACAGTTACTCTCCTTGAGACCCTGCATTTGTCAAAGTTAAAACGGTGATTGGTTAGTTGGAGGTCCATCTTAAAAGGCTTTGTTAAATGGTTCAACTCAGTGGCCTGGCAGCCCACAAAAAGGCTCGCATTTGGGCCTGGCAGCCCCCAAAAAGCCTCGACTACACGGTTTTCATTTGAGTTTTGGCTGCATTGTATGTTAAACCGATTTTTTCTTGGCTGGATCAGTCATCTTCTTCGCCCGGTATTCCTTAAACCGGCTTGATTTGCAACTGCACGTTGACAGACCTTCATTTTAAACTAGAGTTTCTTAACCCGGCTTGGCGTTGACTTCCTGTCAACAGCCCGGATCATCTGACGTGAATCATCACCCGGTATGACTTAATCTACGACATCAGAAAATGATGGAGATGCAAATAATTCAGATTTGGGTTTTCACCCTTATTACAATTCAAGTTGGCCAGCCAACTCACCAGGGATCTTATATTAGCGGTATGTATAATTCCATATTTTTATGAGTTGATTATCAATCCGGCCTATTCTGGGCATTATGACCCGTCCGGCGGTAAACCGCCAGGACCCTTTGTCTTTTTATGAATACAGGAATTGCATATTATGATACTTGGAACAAAATTGACATTGATATGGCGGATCCACGCAAAATATCTCCTGCAAGATGGCAGCAGATCATCATAAGTTTTTGCTATCTTATTACACGGCACTTCGAGGCCCAAAATATGGAATTGTTCACATGGACAGTTTCTGATATATAAACCGCCTTGACGAATTAAGCTTCATCACCTGGTTGATGTGAGGTAGATGGGTCATCTGGCGTCGGTTCAGCCTCCTCTTCATCCAGTGGCTGGAAGTCATTGGTGGTCCAATAAATCTGGGTCAAGGCCTAAAAGACAGCCTCTTCACTTATAAGCTCAGTCGGGTCAACGTCAGGAGCGTAAGTATGCTTACGGTTTGGTGGAATAAGGTTCTGCACTTCAGGAATCACAGCTTCAACCCGTTTGTTGTTTGCATCATAGAAAGATCGGTGAACTGTCAGGTTCGCCTCTTCTGCTAGTTGACTCGCCAAAGGACGCATCTCCCTTGTTATCCGCTTGAGGGCGTCATTATCAAATTCTTCGCCATTTTCTTGTGCACTGGGGAAGCCTTTGGCTATATCAGCCGGATCAAGATCAGCTATCCATGCCTTGGCTCGAGTTAGCGCCAGCAAAGCGCTGGCCCGAGCAGCGGATCACTTTAACTCTTCTATTTGCGCTGGCGTCATTGAGAGGCGATCCAGCGTGTCCTTGATAAGCGTTGGTGCCGCATTGTCATATGAAGTTGCGCATATAACCCGTTGAGCGCCGGTATACAGCTGTTCAATCAGTGTATATGCCGCTTTAAGCTTCTTCCACATGTCCGAACCTAGGTGAGCGATGCGACTCCCTGTATCGGTTCAGGAAATACATGTTAAAACGATGAAATTTCAAAGGGATACAACTTTTGGCGACCACTACTTACCAAATATGGCAGAGGTCATGGCATTGATTTGGCGCTTCAGTCCAGACAATTCTTCTGTCACCGGTTCAAGAGCCGCTTCAGCAGTCTCCGCCCGCTTCACTAGTCCGGCCTTCTCGGTGTCCCAGTTGGCCCGTTCAGACTTAAACCATTCTTTAAGCTGCTCCATGGTGGTCAAGGCGGTTTTCAGCTCATCTTTGGCCTTGGTGGATTCTGTTTGTTGGGTTTCAAGATTTGCTCGAAGATCAGCAATTTGCGAGATTTGTTGATTTATTTCACTCTGCAACAGTAAGAGAGCATGTTAATATCTTTTCAAAGTGCCAAGCATATAACCAGTTATACACTCGGCACTTGGGGGCTAATGCGGATCATTTTTAATGCGGGTATTTGAAGTCTCAAGGATTAATACAAGTTTTAATCCTGGCACTTGGGGGCTAATGTGTGTTTGATCAGACATAAAGAAAATTTCACAAAGTTACCGCATGAAGTATATGAAGTCCCGGTTTGACTTTTTCAAGACAAACCGGCCCTTGAGGGCTACAATGCACTAAAGGTACAGAACAAGAAGCAATAATGTTTACCTCATAGCGCTCCTTCATCAGATTTACTAAACCAGCTTCAAAGTCGCGGCTTGTATACAGCCGGTTCAGAAAGCCGGAATGAAGATCTTGAGCAGTGAGATCGGTATAAGCAGACAAATCAGTCTTCCCTTTCCCCTTGTTCATGGAAGGAAATTCATCCTTGGCAGTGTGCTTTGACAGAGCAACCGGATTACCAGGGGCGTTATATGCAGTGCCTGTAACAACAACGTCATCATCCTTGGCCGGACTGGAAGAATCAATATTCTGAACAGGACTTGGTACTTTCGTGGAAGGGCTTGGCGGTTTGATAATTGGACTTGGCGGATCAGCAATTGAGTCCCGTTGTTCCATTGCTGGGCTCGGCGGAGCAGGAGGATGTGAAGTGCCAGCTTCTGCAGTCGGTTCAGCTTCTGGCGGATTATCATTACCATCTTGATTTGGCCCAGCAGAGTTATCCATGGCAACTTCTGGGTGTTCGTCCTGATGCTCGGGCGTCTTTTCCGGATCAACTTCAACAGTAGGGTCGCTGGTCTTGGCCTTCTTGCTTAATCGAGCTTTGGTGCTATAACATCAAAGGTTAGAGTATGGTAAATCGACAAATAAAGTTATAAATCAGGTAACACTTACCCAACGACAACTTTGAGAGGAGGCAATTGGGTGGTTGACGAACCGCCAGACAAGCTGGAAGAAGCCTGGTAATTTGGGTCAGACGGATTGAGAGGGCATCGGAAGAAACCTTTTAAAGTATATTGTTTTTCAGGAGAACAAATCACCTCTGGACGGCGTTTCCAAGAGGGTGTATCAGCTAAATCGGACGAAGTGATTTGTTGACCACTATGCCGGGTTGTGCGACGTTCTTCCGCTTGCCGTTTCTTCAAAGAAAATTTTGGATCCAAATGAGCAAGGGGGTGAGATTGTTTTACTTTCTGGACTGTACGGCGAATTCTTTGAACCAACACAGGATCTGAGTCGGAAGAAAGAAGAATTACCTCAACATGATCTGCATGGCTGGCCTCAGTGTCATCCTGAAGAGGGTCATTGTCAATAAGATATACGAAAAAGGAGCCAAGTGAGTCAAGTTCTACCTCAGCATCTGATTCTTCCTCCTCCGGCGGATCAGAAGATTCGGCGGTTTTCTTCTTTCTAGGCTTCTTGGTGGCCTTGGTTTTTACACGAGGAGCACGGGCCAGTTTAGTCCGTTTCCAGAATGAGCTGTTGGCCTGAAGTTAAGGCAAAGAAAGGTTAGTAGGCACTCAATGCGGAAGCAAATCAGTGAAGTATGTACATGAACTTACTGACGGCTGGTTTATTGGAGACGCAAAACGGAGCCAAACCGGTTTGGCTACATGCAGAGACCGGTTCATCAAGCATCTTCTTTACACATTTGGTGATTTCAAGGTCGGTCATTACTACTTCATGATATCATTGAGGGTCTTTTACATTGCCGGTATACTCATGCATCAATCCGTGGTGGCGGCTCAAAGGCAGAATGCCCCAAGAAACCGAGCAGCGGACAAGATCAATGCCAGTTAAACCGTTGGCCATCAGAGCCCGGAGCTTGGCGAGTTGAGGAGCAAAATTCTTCCGTTCTGCGGCGGTTAAACGTGGAGGCAGTGGGTGGCCATTGCTAAGCCGATGAGGGCGGTAGCCCGGCAAGGGATTTTCTCCATCAGGAGCAGTGTTCCGGCAGTAAAACCAGGTCTGGTTCCAATCTTTAGGATGGCTATGATGTTTGGCATGAGGGAAATCAACTTCTTTCCTTTTTTGAATTGACACGCCACCAAGCTCTGTGTTGGGGCCATCTGAGAATTCTGTGCGGTGGTTCAGATGAAAGAAATCCCGGAATAACTCCACGGCTGGCTCTTCTTGAAGATAGACTTCGCAGAATACTTGAAAGTTGCATATATTTGACACGGAGTTCGGACCAATATCTTGCGGATGGAGTTGGAAGCTTGCGAGGACATCCCGGAATTTTTTTGATCCGGGCGGACTGAATCCCCGGTCTAAGTGTTGCATAAAAACAATCACCTCTCCTTGAGGTTCAGGTGGACATTCCGATTCCGGAACTCGCCAGTGGAGAGCCCTCTTTGAGGCTAATGCACCGGTGGTGACATAACCATTGATTTGTGTCTCTGTGATCCGGGATGGAACCCAATTGCAAGCACAAAATTGCTTCGACATTCCGGAAAGAGGAACTGAAAGTAAAAGTGCCGGTTTAAGGTGTCTAATTCAGTCTCAAACCAGAGAAGAATACTGCGCAAGTTTAGTTGGCGGTTTAAGAGAGGGCTAATGCTATATGACGGATTGACTATCAAAGGGTTAAACCGCCTGTACACAAAAGAGCCAGAATTTGAAATTACTGCTAAGTATGGACAGAAACAGGTTTCACACAATGGTCAGAATTATTTGGATCTACCACATATCCGTAAAGCAATTTTATCTGTGAGTTCTAAAGGTGCTAAATAGAGCAGGGAAGGCCATGTACTCTACAGAGGTAAAAGAACGATATGCTAGCATTGAAAATGGACGTGGAGTACCTACCGCATGAAATCTACACTATTATTGGATCAAAAACTATCGCGGCAGGTGGAGGAACAAAGAAGGATGAAGAACTATGCGGAAGAACTCGGGAACCCTAGAAACAGATCTAAAGACGGAGGAGAAAGGAAGTTTACCACTACAGATCTGCTGCGGAAGAAGGATGATGAAAGTCTGGTCCGTTTCAGGTTGATGCAGCGGCCTTTGTTGATGCAGATCTCGAAGGTCGCGGACGGCGGCGGAGTTCCAGAGCTTGGGCATCGCGAGGAAGAAAGAAGGCAAAAGGGGAAAAAGAGAGAAGGGCCCTCGGACCTTATTTATAAGAGGAGAGAGTAAAACGGCAGGCGTGGGAATCAAGGAGCCTGAAACGGCAGAATAAGTGCGCCTGCCGCCTTGATTTTCGGGATAACCATTAAGTGAAGGGAATCTTTTTTAATTATTGTTTACAGAGATGATGTCATGATGGACCATTGCTACGTTCATAGGATGACGTCACGGCGGTTTACAAAGTTTCAGGAGAAGACAATATGGCGGTTTACGAAAGTACAAGAAGATGCCTGCAAGGGATATTTGAAGTATTAAAGATTGACATGAACAAATTCAAATCAATCTGGGGCCTAATTTGGAGGATATAGCTACTGAGTATAAACCGGCCAGGAGGGTCCGGTTCATACTTGACTATGTTAAATCCCATGAAGATCCGGAAGATGACGCTTTACTAAAAGAAGCATAGAAGCCCGAAGCCCAAAGGCGGATTAGGGCCCGTAGTGGTAAACCGCCATGACTATGTAAACTTGTAGTATAAGTTAGGAAAGGAGAGACCGAGCCAGACACTTTGTATGAGTCGGCCTCAGAGCTCTGTAAACCGGCCGGGCGTCAACCTGTGTATATAAAGGGAGGACCCAACGGCGGTTTAGGGACAACAGACAACAACTCGAGACTCAGGCATGCGTATTATGCTCCCTGATCATCAAAACCCAATCAATCCCATCACAAACTAGACGTAGGCTTTTACCTTTATCGAAGGGGCCGAACTAGTATAACTCCCGTGTCCCTTGTCCAGTTTAACCCCTTCAAGCTAACCCGTTGCGATGGCTCCACGACTAAGTCCTTTCACAAGGACATCTGACGTGATAATTCGACGACACATCCACTTGAGGGAAATTTGCTACTATCCTACAAACCTCTGCACTTGGAGGCCCAACAACATCTACAAGGAGAAGGTTGCGTAGTAGACATCATAGAACACAAGTAGTTGTGGGCGATGGTTTGTTCAATTTGCTTACCGTTACTAGTCCTATCTTGATTTGGCGGCATTGTGGGATGAGGCGGCCTGGACCGACCTTACACGTACGCTTACGTGAGACAGGTTCCGCCGACTGACATGCACTTGTTGCATAAGGTGGCTAGCGGGTGTCTGTCTCTCCCACTTTAGTCGGATCGGATTCGATGAAAAGGGTCCTTATGAAGGGTAAATAGCAATTGGCATATCACCATTGTGGCTTTTGCGTAGGTAAGAAACGTTCTTGCTAGAAACCCATAGCAGCCACGTAAAAACATGCAACAACAATTAGAGGACGTCTAACTTGTTTTTGCAGGGTATGCTATGTGATGTGATATGGCCAAAAGGATGTGATGAATGATATATGTGATGTATGAGATTGATCATGTTCTTGTAATAGGAATCATGACTTGCATGTCGATGAGTATGATAACCGGCAGGAGCCATAGGAGTTTTCTTAATTTATTGTATGACCTGCATGTCATTGAAAACACCATGTAATTTCTTTACTTTATTGCTAACCATTAGCCATAGTAGTAGAAGTAATAGTTGGCGAGACAACTTCATGAAGACACGATGATGGAGATCATGGTGTCATGCCGGTGACAAAGGTGATCATGCCACGCCTCGAAGATGGAGATCAAAGGCGCAAGATGATATTGATCATATCATGTCACTTTATGATTTGCATGTGATGTTTGTCATGTTTACATCTTATTTTCTTAGAACGACGGTAGCATAAATAAGATGATCCCTCACTAAAATTTCAAGAAAGTGTTCCCCCTAACTATGCACCATTGCTAAGGTTCGTTGTTTCGAAGCACCACGTGATGATCGGGTGTGATAGATTCTAACATTCGCATAAAACAGGTGTAAGCCAGATTTACACATGCAAAACACTTAGGTTGACTTGACGAGCCTAGCATGTACATACATGGCCTGGGAACACGAGATACTGAAAGGTCGAACATGAATTATATAGCAGATACGATCAACATGGATATGTTCACAGATGATGACTAGTCCGTCTCATGTGATGATCGGACACGGCCTAGTTGATTCAGATCATGTATCACTTAGATGACTAGAGGGATGTCTATCTGAGTGGAAGTTCATTAAATAATTTGATTATATGAACTTAATTATCATGAACATAGTCCAAAATATCTTTACAATATGTCTTGTAGATCAAATGGCCCACGCTAATGTTGCCCTCAACTTCAACGCGTTCCTAGAGAAAACCAAGCTGAAAGACGATGGTAGAAACTATACGGACTGGGTCCGAAACATGAGGATCATCCTCGTAGCTGCCAAGAAAGCATATGTCCTTGAAGCACCGCTAGGTGACGCACCCATTTTCCAAGAAACTCAAGATGTTATGAATGCCTGGCGGTCGTGTAGTGATGATTACTCCCTAGTTCAGTGCGGCATGCTTTACAGCTTAGAACCGGGGCTCCAAAAGCGTTTTGAGCAGCACGGAGCATATGAGATGTTCCAAGAGCTGAAAATGGTTTTCCAAGCTCATGCCCGGGTCGAGAGATATGAAGTCCCCGACAAGTTCTACAGTTGTAAGACGAAGGAAAACAGTTTTGTCACCGAGCATATACTCACAATGTCTGGGTTGCACAACTGTTTGTCTCAGCTGGGAGTTAATCTTCCAGATGACTCGGTCATTGACATGATCCTCCAGTCGCTTTCACCTAGCTACAAGAGCTTTGTGATGAAGTACAATATGCAAGGGATGGAAACGTCCATTCCTGAGTTATATTCAATACTGAAATCAGCGGAGCTGGAAATCAAAAAGGAACTTAGAGTGTTGATGGTGTGACCACTAGTTTCAAGAAAGGCAAGGGCAAAAAGAACTTCAAGAAGGACAGCAAGGGAGTTGCCGCGCTCGGTAAATCAATTGCTGGGAAGAAGCCAAAGAATGGAGCCAAGCCTGAGACTCAGTGCTTTTATTGCAAGGGAAATGGTCACTGGAAGAGGAACTGCCCCAAGTACTTTGCGGATAAGAAGGCGGGCAACGCCAAAGGTATATGTGATATACATGTTATTGATGTGTACCTTACTAGCGCTCGTAGTAGCTCCTGTGTATTTGATACCGGTGCGGTTGCTCATGTTTGTAACTCAAAACAGGAGCTGCGGAATAAGCGGAGACTAGCGAAGGACGAGGTGACGATGCGTATCGGGAATGGTTCTAAAGTCGATGTGATCGCCGTCGGCATGCTACCTCTACATTTACCTTTGGGATTAGTTTTAAACCTCAATAATTGTTATTTAGTGACAGCTTTGAGCATGAACATCGTATTAGGATCTCGTTTAATGCGAGATGGCTACTCATTTAAATCCAAGAATAATGGTTGTTCCATTTATATGAGAGATATGTTTTATGGTCATGCCCCGCTGGTCAATGGTTTATTTTTATTGGATCTTGAACGTGATGTTACACATATTCATAGTATGAATGCCAAAAGATGTAAGGTTGATAATGATAGTCCCACATACTTGTGGCACTGCTGCCTTGGTCACATTGGTGTCAAAAGCATGTAGAAATTCCATGTAGATGGACTTTTGGAGTCTCTTGATTATGAAACATTTGACACGTGCGATCCATGCCTCATGGGAAAAATGACCAAGACTCCGTTCTCCGGAACAATGGAGCGAGCGACCAACTTCTTGGAAATAATACATATTGATGTGTGTGGTCCAATGAGCGTTGAGGCTCGCGGTGGCTACTGTTATGTTCTCACCCTCACTGATGACTTAAGTAGGTATGTGTATGTCTACTTAATGAAACACAAGTCTAAGACCTTTCAAAAGTTCAAGGAAGTTCAGAGTGAGGTAGAGAATCAACGTGACAGGAAACTAAAGTTCTTACGATCAGATCGTGCAGGAGAATATTTGAATCACGAGTTTGGCACACACTTAAGGAAATGTGGAATTGTTTCACAACTCATGCCGCGTGGAACACCTCAGTGTAATGGTGTGTCCGAACGTTGTAATCACACTCTATTGGATATGGTGCGATCTATGATGTCTTTTACCGATTTACCGCTATAATTTTGGGGTTATGCTTTAGAGACAGTCACATTCACTTTAAATAGGGCATCATCTAAACCAATCGGGACCCTGTTCTGGCACCCTGCCGGATGGGGGATCCCTCACCGGTGGCCATCTTCATCATCCCTGTGCTCTCCATGACGAGGAGGTAGTAGTTCACCCTCAGGGCTGAGGGTATGTACCAGTAGCTATGTGTTTGATCTCTCTCTCTCTCTCTCTCTCTCTCGTGTTCTTGATTTGACACGATCTTGATGTATCGTGAGCTTTGCTATTATAGTTGGATCTTATGATGTTCCCCTCCCTCTACTCTCTTGTAATGGATTGATTTTTCCCTTTGAAGTTATCTTATCGGATTGAGTCTTTAAGGATTTGAGAACACTTGATGTATGTCTTGCCGTGCTTATCTTTGGTGACAATGGGATATTCACGTGATCCACTTGATGTATGTTTTGGTAATCAACTTGCGGGTTCCGTGACCTTGGGAATCTATGCATAGGGGTTGGCACACGTTTTCATCTTGACTCTCCGGTAGAAACTTTGGGGCACTCTTTGAAGTACTTTGTGTTGGTTGAATAGATGAATCTGAGATTATGTGATGCATATCTTACAATCATGCCCACGGATACTTGAGGTGACATTGGAGTATCTAGGTGACATTCGGGTTTTGGTTGATTTGTGTCTTAAGGTGTTATTCTAGTATGAACCCTATGATAGATCGAACGGAAAGAATAGCTTCATGTTATTTTACTATGGACTCTTGAATAGATAGATCAAAAAGGATAACTTTGAGGTGGTTTCGTACCCTACCATAATCTCTTCGTTTGTTCTCCACTATTAGTGACTTTGGAGTGACTCTTTGTTGCATGTTGAGGGATAGTTATATGATCTAATTATGTTATTATTGTTGAGAGAACTTGCACTAGTGAAAGTATGAACCTTAGGCCTTGTTTCCTAGCATTGCAATACCGTTTGTGCTCACTTTTATCATTAGTTACCTTGCTGTTTTTATATTTTCAGATTACAAATACTCATATCTATCATCCATATTGCACTTGTATCACCATCTCTTCGCCGAACTAGTGCACCTATACAATTTACCATTGTATTAGGTGTGTTGGGGACACAAGAGACTCGTTGTTATTTGGTTGCAGGGTTGCTTGAGAGAGACCATCTTCATCCTACGCCTCCCACAGATTGATAAACCTCAGGTCGTCCACTTGAGGGAAATTTGCTACTGTCCTACAAACCTCTGCACTTGGAGGCCCAACAATGTCTACAAGAAGAAGGTTGCATAGTAGACATCATAGAACACAAGTAGTTGTGGGCGATGGTTTGTTCAAGTTACTGGTCCTATCTTGATTTGGCGGCATTGTGGGATGAGGTGGCCTGGACCGACCTTACACATACGCTTACGTCAGACAGGTTCCGCCGACTAACATGCACTTGTTACATAAGGTGGATAGCGGGTGTTTGTCTCTCCCTGTTTAGTCGGATCGGATTCGATGAAAAGGGTCCTTATGAAGGGTAAATAGCAATTGGCATATCACCGTTGTGGCTTTTGCGTAGGTAAGAAACGTTCTTGCTAGAAACCCATAGCACCAACGTAAAAACATGCAACAATAATTAGAGGACGTCTAACTTGTTTTTGCAGGGTATGCTATGTGATTTGATATGGCCAAAAGGATGTGATGAATGATATATGTGATATATGAGAATGATCATGTTCTTGTAATAGGAATCACGACTTGCATGTCGATGAGTATGACAACCGACAGGAGCCATAGGAGTTTTCTTAATTTATTGTATGACCTGCATGTCATTGAAAATGCCATGTAATTACTTTACTTTATTACTAACTGTTAGCCATAGTAGTAGAAGTAATAGTTGGCGAGACAACTTCATGAAGACACGATGATGGAGATCATGGTGTCATGCCGGTGACAAAGGTGATCATGTCGCTCCTCAAAGATGGAGATCAAAGGCGCGAGATGATATTGGCCATATCATGTCACTTTATGATTTGCATGTGATGTTTGTCATGTTTACATCTTATTTGCTTAGAGCGACGGTAACCTAAATAAGATGATCCCTCACTAAAATTTCAAGAAAGTGTTCCCCCTAACTATGCACCATTGCTAAGGTTCGTTGTTTCGAAGCACCACGTGATGATCGGGTGTGATAGATTCTAACATTCGCATACAACGGGTGTAAGCCAGATTTACACATGCAAAACACTTAGGTTGACTTGACGAGCCTAGCATGTACAGACATGACCTGTGAACACGAGAGACTGAAAGGTCAAACATGAGTCGTATAGCAGATACGGTCAACATGGAGATGTTCACAGATGATGACTAGTCCGTCTCACGTGATGATCGGACACAGCCTAGTTGATTCGGATCATGTATCACTTACATGACTAGAGGGATGTCTATCTGAGTGGGAGTTCATTAAATAATTTGATTATATGAACTTAATTATCATGAACATAGTCTAAAATATCTTTACAATATGTATTGTAGATCAAATGGCCCACGCTAATGTTGCCCTCAACTTCAACGCGTTCCTAGAGAAAACCAAGCTGAAAGACGATGGTAGCAACTATACGGACTGGGTCCGAAAGGATCATCCTCATAGCTTCCAAGAAAGCATATGTCCTTGAAGCACCGCTAGGTGACGCACCCATTTTCCCAGCAAATTAAGACGTTATGAATGCCTGGCAGTCGTGTAGTGATGATTACTCCCTGGTTTAGTGCGGCATGCTTTACAACTTAGAACTGGGGCTCCAAAAGCGTTTTGAGCAGCACAGAGCATATGAGATGTTCCAACAACTGAAAATGGTTTTCCAGGCTCATGTCCGGGTCGAGAGATATGAAGTCTCCGACAAGTTCTACAGTTGTAAGCTGGAGGAAAACAATTTTGTCAACGAGCATATACTCACAATGTCTGGGTTGCACAACTGTTTGTCTCAACTGGGAGTTAATTTTCCAGATGACTCGGTCATTGACACAATCCTCCAGTCGCTTCCACCTAGCTACAAGAGCTTTGTGATGCACTACAATATGGAAGGGATGGATAAGTCCATTCCTGAGTTATATTCAATGCTGAAATCAGCGGAGGTGGAAATCAAAAAGGAACATCAAGTGTTGATGGTGTGACCACTAGTTTCAAGAAACGCAAGGGTAAAAAGATCTTCAAGAAGGACGGCAAGGGAGTTGCCGCGCCCAGTAAATCAGTTGCCGGGAAGAAGCCAAAGAATGGACCCAAGCCCGAGACTCAGTGCTTTTATTGCAAGGGAAATGGTCACTGGAAGAGGAACTACCCCAAGTACTTAGCGGATAAGAAGGCTCGCAACGCCAAAGGTATATGTGATATACATGTTATTGATGTGTACCTTACCAGCGCTCATAGTAGCTCCTGTGTATTTGATACCGATGTGGTTGCTCATATTTGTAACTCAAAATAGGAGCTGCGGAATAAGCGGAGACTAGCGAAGGACGAGGTGACGATGCGTGTCGGGAATGGTTCTAAAGTCGATGTGATCGCCGTCGGCATGCTACCTCTACATTTACCTATGGGATTAGTTTTAAACCTCAATAATTGTTATTTAGTGCCAGCTTTGAGCATGAACATCGTATTAGGATATCCTTTAATGCGAGATGGCTACTCATTTAAATCCAAGAATAATGGTTGTTCCATTTATATGAGAGATATGTTTTATGGTCATGCCCCGCTGGTCAATGGTTTATTTTTATTGAATCTCGAACGTGATGTTACACATATTCATAGTATGAATGCCAAAAGATTTAAGGTTGATAATGATAGTCCCACATACTTCTGGCACTGCCGCCTTGGTCACATTGGTGTCAAACGCATGAAGAAACTCCATGCAGATGGACTTTTGGAGTCTCTTGATTATGAAACATTTGACACGTACGAACCATGCCTCATGGGAAAAATGACCAAGACTCCATTCTCCGGAACAATGGAGCGAGCGACCAACTTCTTGGAAATAATACATATTGATGTGTGCGGTCCAATGAGCATTGAGGCTCGTGGTGGCTACCGTTATGTTCTCACCATCACTAATGACTTAAGTTGGTATGTGTATGTCTACTTAATGAAACACAAGTCTGAGACCTTTCAAAAGTTCAAGGAATTTCAGAGTGAGGTAGAGAATCAACGTGACATGAAAATAAAGTTCTTATGACCAGATCGTGGAGGAGAATATTTGAGTCATGAGTTTGGCATGCACTTAAGGAAATGTGGAATTGTTTCACAACTCATGCTGCGTGGAACACCTCAGTGTAATGGTGTGTTCGAACATCATAATCACACTCTATTGGATATGGTGCAATCTATGATGTCTTTTACCGATTTACGGCTATCATTTTGGGGTTATGCTTTAGAGACGGCCGCATTCACTTTAAATAGGGCATCATCTAAATCCGTTGAGACGACACCGTATGAATTATGATTTGGGAAGAAACCTAAGCTGTCATTTCTAAAAGTTTGGGGATGCGATGCTTATGTCAAGAAACTTCAACCTGAAAAGCTCGAACCCGAGTCAAAAAAACACGTCTTCATAGGATACCTTAAGGAAACCATTGGGTATACCTTCTAACTCAGATCCGAAGGCAAGATCTTTCTTGCCAAGAACGGATCCTTTCTGGAGAAAGAGTTTCTCTCGAAAGAAGTAAGTGGCAGGAAAGTAGAACTTGATGAAATACTGCCTCCTGAACCAGAAAGTAGCGCAGCTCAGGAAGATGTTTCTATGGTGCCTTGCACCGACTAGAGAGGAAGTTAATGATGATGATCATGAAACTTTAGATCAAGTTACTACTGAACTTCGTAGGTCCACAAGGACACGTTCCACACCAGAATGGTATGGCAATCTTGTCCTGGAAATCATGTTGTTAGACAACGGTGAACCTTCGAACTATGAAGAAGCGATGGCGGGACTGAATTCCAACAAATGGCTTGAAGCCATGAAATCCGAGATAGGATCCATGTATGAAAACAAAGTATGGAATTCGACAGACTTGCCAAATGATCAGCAAGCCATAGAAAATAAATGGATATTTAAGAAGAAGACTGACTCAGATGGTAATGTGCCGTCTATAAGGCTCGGCTTGTCGCTAAGGGTTATCGACAAGTTCAAGGGGTTGACTACGATGAGACCTTCTCACCCGTAGTGAAGCTGAAGTCCGTTCGAATCATGTTAGCAGTTGCCGCATTCTATGATTATGAGATATGGCAAATGGAAGTCAAAATGACATTCCTTAACAGTTTCCTTAAGGAAGAATTGTATATGATGTAGCCGGAAGGTTTTGTCGATCCTAAGAATGCTGACAAGGTATGCAAGCTCCAACAATCCGTCTATGGGCTGGTGCAAGCATCTCGAAGTTGGAACATTCGCTTTAATGAAATGATCAAAGCGTTTGGGTTATGTAGACTTATGGAGAAGCTTGTGTTTACTAGAAAGTGCGTGGGAGCTCTGTAGCATTTCTCATATTATATGTGGATGACATACTATTGATCGGAAATGATATAGAACTTTTGGAAAGCATAAAGGCCTACTTGAATAAGTGTTTTTCAATGAAGGACCTTGGAGAAGCTGCTTACATATTAGGCATCAAGATCTATAGAGATAGATCGAGACGCCTCATTGGTCTTTCACAAAGCACATACCTTGACAAGATATTTAAGAAGTTCAATATGGATCAGTCCAAGAAGGGGTTCTTGCCAGTATTGCAAGGTGTGAAATTGAGCACGGCTCAATGCCCGACCTCAGCAGAAGATAGAGAAAAGATGAGTGTTATCCCCTATGCCTCACCCATAGGGTCTATTATGTATGCCATGCTGTGTACCAGACCTGATGTGAACCTGGCCGTAAGTTTGGTAGGGAGGTACCAAAGTATTCCCGTCATGGAACACTGGATAGAGGTCAAGAACATCCTGAAGTACCTGAAAAGGACTAAGGATATGTTTCTAGTTTATGGAGGTGACAAAGAGCTCGTCGTAAAGGGTTACGTCGATGCTAGCTTCGACACAGATCTGGATGAGTCACAAACTAGATACGTGTACATTTTGAATGGTGGGGCAGTCAGCTGGTGCAGTTGCAAGCAAAGTGTCGTGGCGGGATCTACATGTGAAGTGGAGTACATGGCAGCCTCGGAGGCAGTACATGAAGCAATCTGGATGAAGAAGTTCATCACTGACCTAGGAGTTATTCCCAATGCGTCAGGCCCGATGACTCTCTTCTGTGACAACACTGGAGCTATTACCCTTGCCAAGGAGCCCATGTTTCAGAAGAAGACCAGGCATATCAAGCATTGCTTCAACTCCATTCGTGAAAATATTCAAGATGGACACATATATATTTGTAAAGTGCATACAGATCTGAATGTCGCAGATCCGTTGACTAAACCTCTTCCACAAGCAAAACATGATCAACACCAGAACTCTATGGGTGTTCGATTCATCACAATGTAACTAGATTATTGACTCTAGTGCAAGTGGGAGACTGTTGGAAATATGCCCTAGAGGCAACAATAAAATGGTTATTATTATATATCCTTGTTCATGATAATTGTCTGTTGTTCATGATAATTGTCTGTTGTTCATGCTAAATTGTATTAACCGGAAACCGTAATACATGTGTGAATACATAGACCATAATAGGTCCCTAGTAAGCCTCTAGTAGACTAGCTCGTTGATCAATAGATGGTTGTGGTTTCCTGGCCATGGAAATTGGATGTCGTTCATAACGGGATCACATCATTAGGAGAATGATGTGATGGACAAGACCCAATCCTAAGCATAGCACAAGATCGTGTAGCTCGTTTGCTAAGAGCTTTTCTAATGTTAAGTATCATTTCCTTAGACCATGAGATTATGCAAATCCCGGATACTGTAGGAATGCTTTGGGTGTACCAAACGTCACAATGTAACTGGGTGGCTATAAATGTGCACTACAGGTATCTCCGAAAGTGTCTGTTGGGTTGGCACGAATCGAGACTGGGATTTGTCACTCCGTATGACGGAGAGGTATCTATGGGCCCACTCGGTAATGCATCATCATAATGACTCAATGTGACTAAGAAGTTAGTCACGAGATCATGCATTACAGAACGAGTAAAGAGACTTGCCGGTAACGAGATTGAACGAGATATGGGGATACCGACGACCAAATCTCGGGCAAGTAACATACCGGTGGACAAAGGGAATTATATACGGGATTGATTGAATGACAGACATCGTGGTTCATACAATGAGATCATCGTGGAACATGTGGGATCCAACATGGGTATCCAGATCCTGCTGTTGGTTATTGGCCAGAGAGGTGTCTCGGTCATGTCTGCATGGTTCCCGAACCCGTAGGGTCTACACACTTAAGGTTAGGTGATGCTAGAGTTGTTATGGGAAGTTGTATGTGGTTGCCGAAGGTTGTTCGGAGTCTCGGATGAGATCCCGGACGTCACGAGGAGTTCCAGAATGGTCCAGAGGTAAATATTTATATATGGGAAGTCCAGTTTTAGTCACCGGAATGGTTTCGGGGGTTATCGGTATTGTACCTGGACCACCGAAAGGTGTCCATGGGTCCACCGGATGGGGCCACCTGCCCCTGGGGACTTAATGGGATGAACAAGGGTGGGAACCATCCCCCTAGTGGGATGGTGCGCCCCTAAGGCCCCAAGGCGCCTAGGGTTGGAAACCCTAAGGGGTGGGGGTGCCTCCCACCAAACTTGGGGGGCCAGTCCCCCCCTTGGCCGCCGCCCCCTTGTAGATGGGATCTAGGGGGCGGCCCCCTCTCCCCTTCCCCTATAAATAGTGTGGGGGGAGGGCTGCCACACCCTTCCCCTGGCGCAGCCCCTCCCTCCTCCAACACCTCCTCCTCCTCCTCCTCCGTAGAGCTTGGCAAAGCCCTGCAGGAAAACCGCAAGCTCCACCACCACGCCGTTGTGATGCCGGAGCTCTCCCTCAACTTCTCCTCTCCCCTTGCTGGATCAAGAAGGAGGAGACGTCCCCGGGCTGTACGTTTCTTGAACACGGAGGCGCCGTCCATTAGGCGCTAGATTGGATCTTCCGCGATTTGAATCGCCGTGAGTACGACTCCATCAGCCGTGTTCTTGTAACGCTTCCGCTTAGCGATCTTCAAGGGTATGTAGATGCACTCCCTCTCTCTCTCGTTGCTAGCATATCCTAGATTGATCTTGGTGACTCGTAGGAAAATTTTGAATTATTACTGCGTTCCCCAACAATGATGAGGCTGGATCCCAACAAATGGCTTCGAGGAATGAAATCCGAGATAGAATCCATGTATGAGAACAAAGTATGGACTTTGGTGGACTTGCCCGATGATCGGCAAGCCATTGAGAATAAATGGATCTTTAAGAAGAAGTCAGACGCTGATGGTAATATCACCGTCTATAAAGCTCGACTTGCTGCAAAGGGTTTCCAACAAGTTCAAGGGGTTGACTATGATGAGACTTTCTCACCCGTAGCGATGCTTAATTCTGTTAGAGTTATGTTAGCTGTTGCTGCATTTTACGATTATGAGATCTAGTAAATGGACGTCAAAACGGCATTCCTTAATGGGTTTCTTCACGAAGAGTTGCATATGACGCAACCAGAAGGTTTTGTCGATCCTAAGGATGCTAACAAAGTATGCAAGCTCCAATGATCCATCTATGGACTGGTGCAAGCATCTCAAAGTTGGAATATTTACTTTGATGAGGTGATTAAAGCTTTTAGTTTTATAAAAACTTACGGAGAATATTGTATTTACTAGAAAGTGAGTGGGAGCACTGTAGCATTTCTAATATTATATGTGGATGACATATTGGTGATTGGAAATGATATAGAATTTCTGGAAAGCATAAAAGGATATTTGAACAAGAGTTTTTCAATGAAAGACCTCGGTGAAGCTGCTTACATATTAGGCATCAAAATCTATAGAGATAGATCAAGACGCTTAATATGACTTTCATAAAGCACATACCTTGACAAAGTTTTAAGAAGTTCAAAATGGATCAGTCAAACAAAGCGTTCTTGCCTGTATTGCAAGGTGTGAAGTTGAGTAAGACTCAAAGCCCGATCATGGAAGAAGAAAGAGAAAGGATAAAAGGCATTCCCTATGCCTCAGTGATGGCTTCTATCCGCGTCAGGATTTTCCTCAAAGAGGAAGGGATGATGCAGCACAACTTCGGTAGGTATTTCCCTCAGTTATAAAACCAAGGTTATCGAACCAGTAGGAGGACCAAGCAACACTATGTAAATGGTACCGACACACATATTAAATACTTGCAACCCGGCGCGTATGAGGGGTTGTCAATCCCTCCTCGGGTAACGGCGCCAGAAATTGTAAAGTTGACGGGCTAAAAATTGTGGTAGATTGATTGATGAAAATAATGACAAATATAATCCAGCAAGGTATTTTTGGGTTTTTGATTATATATATATGTGAAAATAAAAGATGCAAATAGAGAAAAAGGCAAATAGAAATATAGATCTGAAAATATATGATGAGAAAATAGACCCGGGAGTCGTAGATTTCACTACTGGCTTCTCTCGAGAAAATAGCGTTCGGTGGGTAAACAAATTAGTGTTGGGCAATTGATAGAACCTCAAATAATTATGACGATATCCAGGCAATGATCATTATATAGGCATCACGTCCAAGATTAGTACACCGACTCCTGCCTGTATCTACTACTATTAATCCACACATCGAGCGCTATCCAGCATTCATCTAGTGTATTAAGTTCATGGAGAAACAGAGTGCAATAAGAAAGATGACATGATGTAGACGAGATCTATTCATGTAGGAATAGCCCCCATCTTGTTATCCTTAATAGCAATGATACATACGTGTCTTGTTGCCCCTTCTGTCACTGGGAAAGAACAATGTATGATCGAACCCATCACAAAGCACCACTTCCCATGGCAAGAAAAAATGACCTAGTCGGCCTAACTAAACCAAAGATTCGAAGAAGAAATACAAGGCTATAAGTAATCATGCATATAAGATATAAAAGAAACTCAAATAACTTTCATGGATAGATAGATCTGATCATAAACTCATAGTTCATCGGATCCCAACAAACACACCGCAAAAAAGAGTTACATCAAATAGATCTCCAGGAGACCATTGTATTGAGAACCAAAAAGAGAGAACAAGCCATCTAGCTACTGCCTACGGACCCGTAGGTCTACAATGAACTGCTCACGCATCATCGAAGAGGCACCAATGAGGATTTTTAACCCCTCCATGATGGTGTCTAGATTGGATCTGGTGGTTCTGAAACTTGTGGTGGCTGGAATTGTGTTTTGTCGACTGCTCTAGGGTTTTTGGATTTTTGGGGTATTTATAGAGCAAAGAGGCGGTGCGGGAGGCCACCAAGGTGGGCACAACCCATCAGGGCGCGCCTGGGCCCCCAGGCATGCCCATGTGGGTTGTACCCCCCTCGGGGCACCCCTCTGGTACTTCTTTGGCCCAAGTTGTTCCTTCTGGTCCAGAAAAATTCTCGAAAAAGTTTCACTGCATTTGGAATCCGTTCGGTACTAGTATTCTGCGATGTAAAAAACAAGCAAAAAGCAGCAACTGGCACTGGGCACTATGTCAATAGGTTAGTCCCAAAAAATATATAAAGTTTCTATAAAATGATTGTAAAACATTCAAGAATGATAATATAATAGCATGGAACAATAAAAAATTATAGATACATTGGAGACGTATCACTCAGCCATAGGCTCTATAATGTATGCCATGCTGTGTACGAGATCTGATGTGTGCCTTGCCATAAGTATGGCAGTGACGGAAATATGCTCTAGAGGCAATAATAAAGTTGTTATTTTATATGTCCTTATTCATGATAAATGTTTATTATTCATGCTAGAATTTTGTTAACCGGAAAATTGATACATGTGTGGATACATAGACAAAATACCGTGTCCCTAGTATGCCTCTACTTGACTAGCTTGTTAATCAAAGATGGTTAAGTTTCCTAGCCATAGACATGTGTTGTCATTTGATGAATGGGATCACATCATTTGGAGAATGATGTGATGGACAAGACCCATCCGTTAGCTTGGCATAATGATCGTTTAGTTTTATTGCTACTGCTTTCTTCATGTCAAATACATATTCCTCTGACTATTAGATTATGCAACTCCCGGATACCGGAGGAATACCTTATGTGCTATCAAATGTCACAACGTAACTGGGTGATTATGAAGATGCTCTACAGGTATCTCCGAAGGTGTTTGTTGGGTTGGCATAGAACGAGGTTAGGATTTGTCACTCCGAGTATCGGAGAGGTATCTTTAGGCCCTTTCAATAATGCACATCATAAGAAGCCTTGCAAGCAAAGTGACCAATAAGTTAGTTGCAGGAGGATGCATTACAGAATGATTAAAGAGACTTGCCGGTAACAAGGTTGAACTAGGTATGAAGATACCGACGATCAAATCTCGGGCAAGTAACATACCGATGACAAAGGAAATAACGTATGTTGTCATAATGGTTCGACCGATAAAGATCTTCATAGAATATGTGGGAGACAATATGATCATCCAGGTTAAGCTATTGGTTATTGACCAGAGAGGTGTCTCGGTCATGTCTATATAGTTCTCGAACCCGTAGGGTCCGCATGTTTAACGTTCGATGACGATCAATATTATATGAGTTATGTGATTTGGTGAGCGAATGTTGTTCGGAGTCCTGGATGAGATCGTAGACATGACGAGGAGTCCCGAAATGGTCGAGAGGTAAAGATGGGTATATAGGACGATAGTATTCGGACACAGGAAGTGTTGCGAGGGTACCGGGTACGTAACGGGTCACCGGAAGGGGTTTCGGGCACCCCTCGGCAAACTATATGGGCCTAATGGGCCAAGAGTGGGACAGACCAGCCCCTAAGGGGCTGGTGCGCCCCCTATAGGACGAAATAGGAGGATATGGAAAGGAGGGAAGGGAGAAGGAAAGCGGAGGATTCGGCCTTCCCCTTTCCTTCTCTCCCCCCTCTCTTTCCTTCCCCTATGACACTTATGGAAGGGGGGAGGCCGACTTGGAGGAGGCTCCCAAGTAGGATCCATCCTACTTGGGGCGCCCTTTGCTGCTCCCCTCCCTCTCCCACCTATATATATGGGGGGCACCACTAGAACACACAACATTGATTCCTAGCCGTGTGTGGCGCCCCCTCCATAGTTTACGCCTCCGGTCATATTCACGTAGTGCTTAGGCGAAGCCCTGCGTTCGGATAACTTCACAATCACCATCACCACACCATCGTGCTGACGGAACTCATCTACTTCCTTAACACTCTGCTGGATCAAGAGTTCGAGGGACGTCATCGAGCTGAACGTGTGCAGAACTCAGAGGTCTCGTACGTTCCGTACGTGTTCGATCAGAATGAGAGGAAGTTTGACTATATCAACCGCGTTAGCAAATGCTTCCGCTTTTGGTCTACGAGGGTACGTGGACACACTCTACCCCTCTCTTTGCTATGCATCTCCTAGATAGATCTTGCATGAGCGTAGGATTTTTTTTTTGAAATTTACCATTGTATTAGGTGTCTTGGGGACACAAGAGACTCGTTGTTATTTGGTTGCAGGGTTGCTTGAGAGAGACCATCTTCATCCTACGCCTCCCACAGATTGATAAACCTTAGGTCGTCCACTTGAGGGAAATTTGCTACTATCATACAAACCTCTGCACTTGGAGGCCCAACAACGTCTACAAGAAGAATGTTGCATAGTAGACATCATAGAACACAAGTAGTTGTGGGCGATGGTTTGTTCAAGTTACTGGTCCTATCTTGATTTGGCGGCATTGTGGGATGAGGTGGCCTGGACCGACCTTACACATACGCTTACGTCAGACAGGTTCCGCCGACTAACATGCACTTGTTGCATAAGGTGGATAGCGGGTGTTTGTCTCTCCCTGTTTAGTCGGATCGGATTCGATGAAAAGGGTCCTTATGAAGGGTAAATAGCAATTGGCATATCACCGTTGTGGCTTTTGCGTAGGTAAGAAACGTTCTTGCTAGAAACCCATAGCACCAACGTAAAAACATGCAACAATAATTAGAGGACGTCTAACTTGTTTTTGCAGGTTATGCTATGTGATTTGATATGGCCAAAAGGATGTGATGAATGATATATGTGATATATGAGATTGATCATGTTCTTGTAATAGGAATCACGACTTGCATGTCGATGAGTATGGCAACCGACAGGAGCCATAGGAGTTTTCTTAATTTATTGTATGACCTGCATGTCATTGAAAATGCCATGTAATTACCTTACTTTATTACTAACTGTTAGCCATAGTAGTAGAAGTAATAGTTGGAAAGACAACTTCATGAAGACACGATGATGGAGATCATGGTGTCATGCCGGTGACAAAGGTGATCATGTCGCTCCTCAAAGATGGAGATCAAAGGCGCGAGATGATATTGGCCATATCATGTCACTTTATGATTTGCATGTGATGTTTGTCATGTTTACATCTTATTTGCTTAGAGCGACGGTAACCTAAATAAGATGATCCCTCACTAAAATTTCAAGAAAGTGTTCCCCCTAACTGTGCACCATTGCTAAGGTTCATTGTTTCGAAGCACCACGTGATGATCGGGTGTGATAGATTCTAACATTCACATACAACGGGTGTAAGCCAGATTTACACATGCAAAACACTTAGGTTGACTTGACGAGCCTATCATGTACAGACATGGCCTGTGAACACGAGAGACTGAAAGGTCAAACATGAGTCGTATAGCAGATACGGTCAACATGGAGATGTTCACAGATGATGACTAGTCCGTCTCACGTGATGATCGGACACAGCCTAGTTGATTCGGATCATGTATCACTTACATGACTAGAGGGATGTCTATCTGAGTGGGAGTTCATTAAATAATTTGATTATATGAACTTAATTATCATGAACATAGTCTAAAATATCTTTACAATATGTCTTGTAGATCAAATGGCCCACGCTAATGTTGCCCTCAACTTCAACGCGTTCCTAGAGAAAACCAAGCTGAAAGACGATGGTAGCAACTATACGGACTGGGTCCGAAAGGATCATCCTCATAGCTTCCAAGAAAGCATATGTCCTTGAAGCACCGCTAGGTGACGCACCCATTTTCCCAGCAAATCAAGACGTTATGAATGCCTGGCAGTCGTGTAGTGATGATTACTCCCTGGTTTAGTGCGGCATGCTTTACAACTTAGAACTGGGGCTCCAAAAGCGTTTTGAGCAGCACAGAGCATATGAGATGTTCCAACAACTGAAAATGGTTTTCCAGGCTCATGTCCGGGTCAAGAGATATGAAGTCTCCGACAAGTTCTACAGTTGTAAGCTGGAGGAAAACAGTTTTGTCAACGAGCATATACTCACAATGTCTGGGTTGCACAACTGTTTGTCTCAACTGGGAGTTAATTTTCCAGATGACTCGGTCATTGACACAATCTTCCAGTCGCTTCCACCTAGCTACAAGAGCTTTGTGATGCACTACAATATGGAAGGGATGGATAAGTCCATTCCTGAGTTATATTCAATGCTGAAATCAGCGGAGGTGGAAATCAAAAAGGAACATCAAGTGTTGATGGTGTGACCACTAGTTTCAAGAAACGCAAGGGTAAAAAGATCTTCAAGAAGGACGGCAAGGGAGTTGCCGCGCCCAGTAAATCAGTTGCCGGGAAGAAGCCAAAGAATGGACCCAAGCCCGAGACTCAGTGCTTTTATTGCAAGGGAAATGGTCACTGGAAGAGGAACTACCCCAAGTACTTAGCGGATAAGAAGGCTGGCAACGCCAAAGGTATATGTGATATACATGTTATTGATGTGTACCTTACCAGCGCTCGTAGTAGCTCCTGTGTATTTGATACCGATGCGGTTGCTCATATTTGTAACTCAAAATAGGAGCTGCGGAATAAGCGGAGACTAGCGAAGGACGAGGTGACGATGCGTGTCGGGAATGGTTCTAAAGTCGACGTGATCGCCGTCGGCACGCTACCTCTACATTTACCTATGGGATTAGTTTTAAACCTCAATAATTGTTATTTAGTGCCAGCTTTGAGCATGAACATCGTATTAGGATATCGTTTAATGTGAGATGGCTACTCATTTAAATCCGAGAATAATGGTTGTTCCATTTATATGAGAGATATGTTTTATGGTCATGCCCCGCTGGTCAATGGTTTATTTTTATTGAATCTCGAACGTGATGTTACACATATTCATAGTATGAATGCCAAAAGATTTAAGGTTGATAATGATAGTCCCACATACTTTTGGCACTGTCGCCTTGGTCACATTGGTGTCAAACGCATGAAGAAACTCCATGCAGATGGACTTTTGGAGTCTCTTGATTATGAAACATTTGACACGTGCGAACCATGCCTCATGGGAAAAATGACCAAGACTCCATTCTCCGGAACAATGGAGCGAGCGACCAACTTCTTGGAAATAATACATATTGATGTGTGCGGTCCAATGAGCATTGAGGCTCGCGGTGGCTACCGTTATGTTCTCACCATCACTAATGACTTAAGTTGGTATGTGTATGTCTACTTAATGAAACACAAGTCTGAGACCTTTCAAAAGTTCAAGGAATTTCAAAGTGAGGTAGAGAATCAACGTGACATGAAAATAAAGTTCTTATGACCAGATCGTGGAGGAGAATATTTGAGTCATGAGTTTGGCACGCACTTAAGGAAATGTGGAATTGTTTCACAACTCATGCTGCGTGGAACACCTTAGTGTAATGGTGTGTTCGAACATCATAATCACACTCTATTGGATATGGTGCAATCTATGATGTCTTTTACCGATTTACGGCTATCATTTTGGGGTTACGCTTTAGAGACGGCCGCATTCACTTTAAATAGGGCATCGTCTAAATCCGTTGAGACGACACCGTATGAATTATGGTTTGGGAAGAAACCTAAGCTGTCATTTCTAAAAGTTTGGGGATGCGATGCTTATGTCAAGAAACTTCAACCTGAAAAGCTCGAACCCGAGTCAAAAAAACACGTCTTCATAGGATACCTGAAGGAAACCATTGGGTATACCTTCTAACTCAGATCCGAAGGCAAGATCTTTGTTGCCAAGAACGGATCCTTTAGAGAGAAAGAGTTTCTCTCAAAAGAAGTAAGTGGCAGGAAAGTAGAACTTGATGAAATACTGCCTCCTGAACCAGAAAGTAGCGCAGCTCAGGAAGATGTTTCTATGGTGCCTTGCACCGACTAGAGAGGAAGTTAATGATGATGATCATGAAACTTTAGATCAAGTTACTACTGAACTTCGTAGGTCCACAAGGACACGTTCCACACCAGAATGGTATGGCAATCCTGTCCTGGAAATCATGTTGTTAGACAACGGTGAACCTTCGAACTATGAAGAAGCGATGGCGAGCCTGAATTCCAACAAATGGCTTGAAGCCATGAAATCCGAGATAGGATCCATGTATGAAAACAAAGTATGGAATTCGACAGACTTGCCCGATGATCGGCAAGCCATAGAAAATAAATGGATATTTAAGAAGAAGACTGACTCAGATGGTAATGTGCCGTCTATAAGGCTTGGCTTGACGCTAAGGGTTATCGACAAGTTCAAGGGGTTGACTACGATGAGACCTTCTCACCCGTAGTGAAGCTGAAGTCCGTTCGAATCATGTTAGCAGTTGCCGCATTCTATGATTATGAGATATGGCAAATGGAAGTCAAAACGACATTCCTTAACAATTTCCTTAAGGAAGAATTGTATATGATGTAGCCGGAAGGTTTTGTCGATCCTAAGAATGTTGAACAAGGTATGAAAGCTCCAACAATCCATCTATGGGCTGGTGCAAGCATCTCGAAGTTGGAACATTCGCTTTAATGAAATGATCAAAGTGTTTGGGTTATGTAGACTTATGGAGAAGCTTGTGTTTACTAGAAAGTGCGTGGGAGCTCTGTAGCATTTCTCATATTATATGTGGATGACATACTATTGATCGGAAATGATATAGAACTTTTGGAAAGCATAAAGGCCTACTTTAATAAGTGTTTTTCAATGAAGGACCTTGGAGAAGCTGCTTACATATTAGGCATCAAGATCTATAGAGATAGATCGAGACGCCTCATTGGTCTTTCACAAAGCACATACCTTGACAAGATATTTAAGAAGTTCAATATGGATCAGTCCAAGAAGGGGTTCTTGCCAGTATTGCAAGGTGTGAAATTGAGCACGGCTCAATGCCCGACCTCAGCAGAAGATAGAGAAAAGATGAGTGTTATCCCCTATGCCTCACCCATAGGGTCTATTATGTATGCCATGCTGTGTACCAGACCTGATGTGAACCTGGCCGTAAGTTTGGTAGGGAGGTACCAAAGTATTCCCGTCATGGAACACTGGATAGAGGTCAAGAACATCCTGAAGTACCTGAAAAGGACTAAGGATATGTTTCTCGTTTATGGAGGTGACAAAGAGCTCGTCGTAAAGGGTTACGTCGATGCTAGCTTCGACACAGATCTGGATGAGTCACAAACTAGATACGTGTACATTTTGAATGGTGGGGCAGTCAGCTGGTGCAGTTGCAAGCAAAGTGTCGTGGCGGGATCTACATGTGAAGCGGAGTACATGGCAGCCTCGGAGGCAGTACATGAAGCAATCTGGATGAAGGAGTTCATCACTGACCTAGGAGTTATTCCCAATGCGTCAGGCCCGATGACTCTCTTCTGTGACAACACTGGAGCTATTACCCTTGCCAAGGAGCCCATGTTTCAGAAGAAGACCAGGCACATCAAGCATTGCTTCAACTCCATTCGTGAAAATATTCAAGACGGACACATATATATTTGTAAAGTGCATACAGATCTAAATGTCGCAGATCCGTTGACTAAACCTCTTCCACAAGCAAAACATGATCAACACCAGAACTCTATGCGTGTTCGATTCATCACAATGTAACTAGATTATTGACTCTAGTGCAAGTGGGAGACTGTTGGAAATATTCTCTAGAGGCAACAATAAAATGGTTATTATTATATATCCTTGTTCATGATAATTGTGTGTTGTTCATGATAATTGTCTGTTGTTCATGCTAAATTGTATTAACCGGAAACCGTAATACATGTGTGAATACATAGACCGTAATAGGTCCCTAGTAAGCCTCTAGTAGACTAGCTCGTTGATCAATAGATGGTTGTGGTTTCCTGGCCATGGAAATTGGATGTCGTTCATAACGGGATCACATCATTAGGAGAATGATGTGATGGACAAGACCCAATCCTAAGCATAGCACAAGATCGTGTAGTTTGTTTGCTAAGAGCTTTTCTAATGTTAAGTATCATTTCCTTAGACCATGAGATTATGCAAATCCAGCATACCGTAGAAATGCTTTGGGTGTACCAAATGTCACAATGTAACTGGGTGGCTATAAATGTCCACTACAGGTATCTCCGAAAGTGTCTGTTGGGTTGGCACGAATCGAGACTGGGATTTGTCACTCCGTATGACGGAGAGGTATCTATGGGCCCACTCGGTAATGCATCATCATAATGACTCAATGTGACTAAGAAGTTAGTCACGAGATCATGCATTACAGAACGAGTAAAGAGACTTGCCGGTAACGAGATTGAACGAGATATGGGGATACCGACGATCGAATCTCGGGCAAGTAACATACCGGTGGACAAAGGGAATTATATACGGGATTGATTGAATGACAGACATCGTGGTTCATACAATGAGATCATCGTGGAACATGTGGGATCCAACATGGGTATCCAGATCCTGCTGTTGGTTATTGGCCAGAGAGGTGTCTCGGTCATGTCTGCATGGTTCCCGAACCCGTAGGGTCTAAACACTTAAGGTTAGGTGATGCTAGAGTTGTTATGGGAAGTTGTATGTGGTTGCCGAAGGTTGTTTGGAGTCTCGGATGAGATCCCGGACGTCACGAGGAGTTCCAGAATGGTCCAGAGGTAAATATTTATATATGGGAAGTCCAGTTTTAGTCACCGGAATGGTTTCGGGGGTTATCGATATTGTACCTGGACCACCGAAAGGTGTCCGTGGGTCCACCGGGTGGGGCCACCTGCCCTTGGGGACTTAATGGGATGAACAAGGGTGGGAACCATCCCCCTAGTGGGATGGTGCGCCCCTAAGGCCCCAAGGCGCCTAGGGTTGGAAACCCTAAGGGGTGGGGGTGCCTCCCACCAAACTTGGGGGCCCAGTCCCCCCCTTGGCCGCCGCCCCCTTGTAGATGGGATCTAGGGGGCGGCCCCCTCTCCCCTTCCCCTATAAATAGTGTGGGGGGGGGAGGGCTGCCACACCCTTCCCCTGGCGCAGCCCCTCCCTCCTCCAACACCTCCTCCTCCTCCTCCTCCGTAGAGCTTGGGAAAGCCCTGCAGGAAAACCGCAAGCTCCACCACCACGCCGTTGTGCTGCCGGAGCTCTCCCTCAACTTCTCCTCTCCCCTTGCTGGATCAAGAAGGAGGAGACGTCCCCGGGCTATACGTTTCTTGAACACGGAGGCGCCGTCCATTAGGCGCTAGATTGGATCTTCCGCGATTTGAATCGCCGTGAGTACGACTCCATCAACCGTGTTCTTGTAACGCTTCCGCTTAGCGATCTTCAAGGGTATGCAGATGCACTCCCTCTCTCTCTCATTGCTAGCATATCCTAGATTGATCTTGGTGACTCGTAGGAAAATTTTGAATTATTACTGCGTTCCCCAACAATGATGAGGCTGCATCCCAACAAATGGCTTTGGGGAATGAAATCCGAGATAGAATCCATGTATGAGAACAAAGTATGGACTTTGGTGGACTTGCCCGATGATCGGCAAGCCATTGAGAATAAATGGATCTTTAAGAAGAAGTCAGACGCTGATGGTAATGTCACCGTCTATAAAGCTCGACTTGCTGCAAAGGGTTTCCAACAAGTTCAAGGGGTTGACTATGATGAGACTTTCTCACCCGTAGTGATGCTTAATTCTGTTAGAGTTATGTTAGCTGTTGCTGCATTTTACGATTATGAGATCTAGTAAATGGACGTTAAAACGTCATTCCTTAATGGGTTTCTTCACGAAGAGTTGCATATGACGCAACCAGAAGGTTTTGTCGATCCTAAGGATGCTAACAAAGTATGCAAGCTCCAATGATCCATCTATGGACTGGTGCAAGCATCTCAAAGTTGGAATATTTACTTTGATGAGGTGATTAAAGCTTTTAGTTTTATACAAACTTATGGAGAATATTGTATTTACTAGAAAGTGAGTGGGAGCACTGTAGCATTTCTAATATTATATGTGGATGACATATTGGTGATTGGAAATGATATAGAATTTCTGGAAAGCATAAAAGGATATTTGAACAAGAGTTTTTCAATGAAAGACCTCGGTGAAGCTGCTTACATATTAGGCATCAAAATCTATAGAGATAGATCAAGACGCTTAATATGACTTTCATAAAGCACATACCTTGACAAAGTTTTAAGAAGTTCAAAATGGATCAGTCAAACAAAGCGTTCTTGCCTGTATTGCAAGGTGTGAAGTTGAGTAAGACTCAAAGCCCGATCATGGAAGAAGAAAGAGAAAGGATAAAAGGCATTCCCTATGCCTCAGTGATGGCTTCTATCCGCGTCAGGATTTTCCCCGAAGAGGAAGGGATGATGCAACACAACTTCGGTAGGTATTTCCCTCAGTTATAAAACCAAGGTTATCGAACCAGTAGGAGGACCAAGCAACACTATGTAAATGGTACCGGCACACAAATATTAAATACTTGCAACCCGGCGCGTATGAGGGGTTGTCAATCCCTCCTCGGGTAACAGCGCCAGAAATTGTAAAGTTGACGGGCTAAAAATTGTGGTAGATTGATTGATGAAAATAATGACAAATATAATCCAGCAAGGTATTTTTGGGTTTTTGATTATATATATATATATATATATATGTGAAAATAAAAGATGCAAATAGAGAAAAAGGCAAATAGAAATATAGATCTGAAAATATATGATGAGAAAATAGACCCGGGAGTCGTAGATTTCACTACTGGCTTCTCTCGAGAAAATAGCGTTCGGTGGGTAAACAAATTAGTGTTGGGCAATTGATAGAACCTCAAATAATTATGACGATATCCAGGCAATGATCATTATATAGGCATCACATCCAAGATTAGTACACCGACTCCTGCTTGTATCTACTACTATTACTCCACACATCGAGCGCTATCCAGCATTCATCTAGTGTATTAAGTTCATGGAGAAACAGAGTGCAATAAGAAAGATGACATGATGTAGACGAGATCTATTCATGTAGGAATAGCCCCCATCTTGTTATCCTTAATAGCAATGATACATACGTGTCTTGTTGCCCCATCTGTCACTGGGAAAGAACAATGTACGATCGAACCCATCACAAAGCACCTCTTCCCATGGCAAGAAAAAATGACCTAGTCGGCCTAACTAAACCAAAGATTCGAAGAAGAAATACAAGGCTATAAGTAATCATGCATATAAGAGATAAAAGAAACTCAAATAACTTTCATGGATAGATAGATCTGATCATAAACTCAAAGTTCATCAGATCCCAACAAACACACCACAAAAAAGAGTTACATCAAATAGATCTCCAGGAGACCATTGTATTGAGAACCAAAAAGAGAGAACAAGCCATCTAGCTACTGCCTACGGACCCGTAGGTCTACAATGAACTGCTCATGCATCATCGAAGAGGCACCAATGAGGATTTTTAACCCCTCCATGATGGTGTCTAGATTGGATCTGGTGGTTCTGAAACTTGTGGTGGCTGGAATTGTGTTTCGTCGACTCCTCTAGGGTTTTTGGATTTTTGGGGTATTTATAGAGCAAAGAGGCGGTGCGGGAGGCCACCAAGGTGGGCACAACCCATCAGGGCGCGCCTGCCCCCCCAGGCATGCCCATGTGGGTTGTACCCCCCTCGGGGCACCCCTCTGGTACTTCTTTGGCCCAAGTTGTTCCTTCTGGTCCAGAAAAATTCTCGAAAAAGTTTCACTGCATTTGGAATCCGTTCGGTACTAGTATTCTGCGATGTAAAAAACAAGCAAAAAGCAGCAACTGGCACTGGGCACTATGTCAATAGGTTAGTCCCAAAAAATATATAAAGTTTCTATAAAATGATTGTAAAACAGTCAAGAATGATAATATAATAGCATGGAACAATAAAAAATTATAGATACATTGGAGACGTATCACCCAGCCATAGGCTCTATAATGTATGCCATGCTGTGTACGAGATCTGATGTGTGCCTTGCCATAAGTATGGCAGTGACGGAAATATGCTCTAGAGGCCATAATAAAGTTGTTATTTTATATGTCCTTATTCATGATAAATGTTTATTATTCATGCTAGAATTTTGTTAACCGGAAAATTGATACATGTGTGGATACATAGACAAAATATCGTGTCCCTAGTATGCCTCTACTTGACTAGCTTGTTAATCAAAGATGGTTAAGTTTCCTAGCCATAGACATGTGTTGTCATTTGATGAATGGGATCACATCATTTGGAGAATGATGTGATGGACAAGACCCATCCGTTAGCTTGGCATAATGATCGTTTAGTTTTATTGCTACTGCTTTCTTCATGTCAAATACATATTCCTCCGACTATTAGATTATGCAACTCCCGGATACCGGAGGAATACCTTATGTGCTATCAAATGTCACAACGTAACTGGGTGATTATGAAGATGCTCTACAGGTATCTCCGAAGGTGTTTGTTGGGTTGGCATAGAACGAGGTTAGGATTTGTCACTCCGAGTATCGGAGAGGTATCTCTAGGCCCTTTCAATAATGCACATCATAAGAAGCCTTGCAAGCAAAGTGACCAATAAGTTAGTTGCAGGAGGATGCATTACAAAATGATTAAAGAGACTTGCCGGTAACAAGGTTGAACTAGGTATGAAGATACCGACGATCAAATCTCGGGCAAGTAACATACCGATGACAAAGGAAATAACGTATGTTGTCATAACGGTTCGACCGATAAAGATCTTCATAGAATATGTGGGAGACAATATGATCATCCAGGTTAAGCTATTGGTTATTGACCAGAGAGGTGTCTCGGTCATGTCTATATAGTTCTCGAACCCGTAGGGTCCGCACGTTTAACGTTCGATGACGATCAATATTATATGAGTTATGTGATTTGGTGAGCGAATGTTGTTCGGAGTCCTGGATGAGATCATAGACATGACGAGGAGTCCCGAAATGGTCGAGAGGTAAAGATGGGTATATAGGACGATAGTATTCGGACACAGGAAGTGTTCCGAGGGTACCGGGTACGTAACGGGTCACCGGAAGGGGTTCCGGGCACCCCTCGGCAAACTATATGGGCCTAATGGGCCAAGAGTGGGACAGACCAGCCCCTAAGGGGCTGGTGCGCCCCTATAGGACGAAATAGGAGGATATGGAAAGGAGGGAAGGGAGAAGGAAAGGGGAGGATTCGGCCTTCCCCTTTCCTTCTCTCCCCCCCTCTCTTTCCTTCCCCTATGACACTTATGGAAGGGGGGAGGCCGACTTGGAGGAGGCTCCCAAGTAGGATCCATCCTACTTGGGGCGCCCCTTGCTGCTCCCCTCCCTCTCCCACCTATATATATATGGGGGGCACCACTAGAACACACAACATTGATTCCTAGCCGTGTGTGGCGCCCCCCTCCATAGTTTACGCCTCCGGTCATATTCATGTAGTGCTTAGGCGAAGCCCTGCGTTCGGATAACTTCACAATCACCATCACCACACCATCGTGCTGACGGAACTCATCTACTTCCTTAACACTCTGCTGGATCAAGAGTTCGAGGGACGTCATCGAGCTGAACGTGTGCAGAACTCGGAGGTGTCGTACGTTCCGTACGTGTTCGATCAGAATGAGAGGAAGTTTGACTACATCAATCGCGTTAGCAAATGCTTCCGCTTTTGGTCTACGAGGGTACGTGAACACACTCTACCCCTCTCTTTGCTATGCATCTCCTAGATAGATCTTGCATGAGCGTAGGATTTTTTTTTTGAAATTGCATGCTACGTTTCCCCACAGGCAGGGAGGTACCAAAGTGATCGAGGAGTATATCACTGGACAGCGGTCAAGAACATCCCGAAGTACCTGAAAAGGACTAAGGAAATGTTTCTCATTTATGGAGGTGATGAAGAGCTCGTAGTAAAGGGTTACATTGATTCTAGCGTTGACACAAATCCGGATGACTCTAAATCTCAAACCAGATACATATTTGTATTGAATAGTGGAGCGGTCAGTTGGTGTAGTTCTAAGCAGAGCGTTGTGGCGGGATCTACATGTGAAGCAGAGTATATAGCTGCTTCAGAAGCAACGCAAGAAGGAGTCTGGACGACGGAATTCATATCTGTTCTGGGTGTAATACCAGTGCATCGGATCCGATGACTATCTTTTCTGACAACACTGGAGCTATTGCCATTGCCAATGAGCCCAGTTTTCACAAAAGAACCAAGCACATCAACCGCCGCTTCAACTCCATTCATAATTATGTTAAGGATGGAGATATAGAACTTTGCAAAGTACATACGGATCTGAATGTGGCAGACCCTTTGACTAAACTTCTTTCATGAGAAAAACATGATCAACACCATGACTCCATGGGTATTAGATTCATAACTATGTAAACTAGATCATTCACACTAGTGCAAGTGGGAGACCGTTTGAAATATGCCCTAGAGACAATACTAAGTTGGTTATTATCATATTTCCTTGTTCATGATAAATGTTTATTATTCATGCTAGAATTGTATTGACCGGAAACTTAAATACATGTGTGAATACATAAACAAATACTATGTCCCTAGTGAGCCTCTACTAGACTAGCTCGTTGATCAAAGATGGTTAAGGTTTCTTGACCATAGACATGAGTTGTCATTTGATAACGGGATCACATGATTAGGAGAATGATGTGATGGACAAGACCCAACCGTAAGCTTAGCATTCGATCGTTTCACTTGAGTTTATTGCTATAGCTTTCTTCATGTCAAGTATCTATTCCTAAGACCATGAGATCACGCAACTCCCAGATACCACAAGAATACCTTGTGTGATATCAAATGTCACTTTATAACTGGGTGATCATAAAGATGCTCTACAGTTATGCCCAAAGGTGTCTGTTGGGTTGCCTTGGATCGAGACTGATATTTGTCACTCCGTGTGACAGAGAGATATCTTTGGGCCCTCTCGGTAATACAACATCATAAAGAGCTTTCAAGCAATGTGGCTAATGAGTTAGTCATGAGATGTTGTATTATGGAATGAGTAAAGAGACTTGTCGGTAATGAGATTGAACTAGGTATGGAGTATGATTGAATCTCGGGCAAGTAACATATCGCCGGACAAAGGGAATTGCATACAGGATTAACCGAATCTTTGACATCATGGTTCAAGCGGTAAAATATCTTCATGGAATATTTAGGAACCAATATGGGCATCTAGGTTCCGCTATTAGTTATTGACTGGAGAGGTGTCTCGGTCATGTCTACATGATTCTCGAACCCATAGGGTCCGCAAGCTTAATGTTCGGTGACGCTAGATTAATATTGGGATATGCATGTTGGTGATTGAATGTTGTTTGAAGTCCCAGATCCGGGACGTCACGAGGAGCTCCGGAATTGTGCGGAGGTAAAGATTTATATATGGAAAGATGTTCTTAGGGTTTCAGAAAAAGTTTCAGCTTTTTCAGTATTGTATGGGGAAGCTTCCAAAAGGTTCAGGAAACTTTTGGAGGAGTCCGGAAGTCCACCAAGGGTTCCACCATGTCCCAAGGGTCAACATTGCTGAGGGGAGGCACCATGGCCTTATTGGGCCAGGCGCACAAGTCCCTCAAGGCCCATGTGGCTCGGGAGAGGTTGAAAGTCTACCAATATATGGAAAATGAGGGAATCGGATTAAGAGTCCAACTCGCCCCCTTGTTATGCCCCTAGGGCTTGGAAGGCTGGCCACCACGCCCCTCCACCTATATATAGAGGAAATGGGGTGCCCTCAAGAGGATACACAAGCCCTTGGCCTCACTCACTCACTCTCTCTCTCTCTCCCGTTACTTCATAACTCCTCCGTCTTTGTTTTTTCAGTAGCACTTGACGTAGCCCTACCAGAATCACTCCTCCACCATCACCGCCACGCCGTAGTGTTGTCGGTGATCCTATATAATTCTCCGCCCTCGCTTGCTGGATCAGGAGGAGGAGACATCATCAAGCCGTACGTGTGCTGAACGCGGAGGTGCCGTCTGTTCGGTACTTCATCATTTTGGATCATGACTGGACCGTGACGAGTACAAATACATCAACCACGTGATACATGCTTCCGCTTAACGGTCTACGAGGGTACGTAGGCACACTCTCCCCTCTCATTGTTATGGTTCTCCTAGATAGATCTTGGGTGTTTATAGGATTTTTTTTGTTTTTCAAGCAACATTCCCCAACAGTGGCATCATGAGCTAGTTCTATGTGTAGATGTATATGCACGAGTAGAGCACAAAGAGTTGTGGACCTTGATGCTCAAATTGCTTATCTCTCTTGTCTTATTTGGATTATGCGGTATTGTGGGATGAAGCGGCACATACCAACTTTACATGTCCTCGCACATGAGACCGTTTCCACCGACTAATATGCGACTTGTTTTGCATAAGGTGGCTAGCGGGTGTCTGTCTCTCAATCTAAATTGACGAAGGTGGTCCTTGTATAAGGTTAAAAGGCAACTTGATTATCATCGTTGTGGCTTTGCGTAGGTAAGAACAGTTCTTTCTAGTTGCCCATAACAGCCACGCAAAATTGGCAACAACAAAGTAGAGGATGTCTAACTTGTTTTTGCAGGGCATGTTGTGATGTGGTATGGCCAAAAACATGATGTGAGATATGTTGATGTATGAGATGATCATGTTTTGTATTGGGTTCATGACTTAAATGTCGATGAGTTCAGCAATCGGCATGAGCCATAGGGTTATCTTTAATTCGTTAATCACCATGTAGTTGCTTTACTATATCGCTATGCCTTAGTAATAGTTGTAGAAGCAATTGTTGGCGAGACGACCACATGATGACACAATGATGGAGATCATGATGATGGAGATTATGATGTCATGCCGGTGACGATGGAGATCATGCCGATGCTTTGGAGATGGAGATCAAATGCACAAGATGAAAATGGCCATATCATGTCACATATTCGTTGCATGTGATGTTTATCTTTTCATGAATCTTATTTTGCTTAGGACGACGGTAGAATTATGAGATGACCCCTTCACTTAATTTCAAGAAATTGTGTTCTCCCTAAGTATGCACCGTTGCAGAAGTTTGTCGTTTCGAAGAACCTCGTGATGATCGGGTGTGATATAATCTACGTTTGCATACAATGGGTGTAAGCCAATTTTACACATGCAGAATACATGGGTTAAACTGGACGAGCCTAGCATGTACAAACATGGCGTCAGAACATAGGAGACCAAAAGGTCGAACATGAGTCATATAGTAGATATGATAACCATGGAAATGTTCCCCATTGATGACTACCCCATCGTACGTGATGATCAGACATGGGTTAGTTGATTTGGATCATGTATCACTTAAACAACTTGAGGGATGTTGATTTAAGTGGGAGTTCATTAGTAATTTGATTAACTAGACTAATTATCATGAACTTAGTCTTAATTGTCTTTGCAAAATTTTGTTGTAGATCAATGGCCCCTGTAGAGAAAGCTAAGTTGAAAGATGATGGAAGAAACTATGCAGACTGGGTCCATAACTTCAGAATTATCCTCATTGCTACACAAAAGGCTTATGTCCTTGATGTACCACTAGGTGCCGCACCTCCTCCACCATCATCTGTGGAAGTTGTGAACATCTGGCAAGCACATTCTGATTACTACTCGATAGTTCAGTGCATCATGCTTTACAACTTAGAACCAGGGCTCCAAAGACGTTTTGAGCACCATGGAGCATATGAGATGTTTCAGGAGTGGAAATTAGTATTTCAAGCTCATGCCTGGGTTGAGAGGTAAGCCACCTCCGGCAAGTTCTTTAGCTGCAAGATGGAGGAGAACAATTCTGGCAGTGAGCATAAACTCAGAATGTATGGGTTTCTCGACCGCTTGACTTAGTTGGGAGTTAATCTTCCAAATGAAAGGGTCATTGAAAGAGTTCTTCAGTCACTGCCACCAAGCTATAAGGGCTTTGTATTGAACTATAATATGCAAGGGAGGAAAAAAAGATTCCCGAGCTCTTCGCGATGCTTAAGGCCGCGGAGGTAGAAATTAAGAAGGAGCATTAAGTGTTGATGTTAGAAAGATCAGTAGTTTCAAGAAAGGCAAGGGAAATAAATGGAACTTCAAGAAGAATGGCAAGGCATTTGCTGCTCCCGTGAAGAAACCCAAGGCTGGACCCAAACCTGAGACTGAGTGCTTCTATTGCAAGGGGAATGGACACTTGAAGCGGAACTGCCCCAAGTACTTGGCAGATAATAAGGCTGGCAACATCAACAAAGGTATATTTGATATACATGTTTTTTATGTGTACCTTACTAGTGCTAGTAGTAGCGCCTGGGTATTTGATACTGGTTTAGTTGCTAATATTTGTAACTCGAAACAGGAGCTACGGAATAAACGAAGACTGGCTAAGGACGAGGTGACGACGCGCGTAGAAAATAGTTCCAAGGTTGATGTGATCGCTGTCGGCACGCTACCTCTCACTACTAGGGAAAATCCTATACACAGAAACTTACCAGCAGCATTGCTCAAAATACAATGCTACTGCTACTTAGCAGCAGCGCGTGATAGCAAAATGCGTTGCTGAAAGGAAAATAGCAGTAGCGCATCCTCCGCAAAACGCGCTACTGCTCTAATTGCCATGACCTCGCCCCCCGCTAGTTTTAGCAGAAGCGCCCTATAATGAACCGCGCTACTGCTATTCAGATTAGCTGTAGCGCATTTCGGCAAACACGCTACAACTATCCCTACCTTATCCCCACGCGCACGACTGACCCTCTCTCTCACTCACACTCTCACTCTCGCCCGCGTGCCCATAACCGTCGTCGTGCGTTGCCGCCGCCGCCGCCTTCGTCCGTCCGCCGCCGAGGTACTCCCCTCCTTCCATCCCTCCTCCCTCCTCCTCACACATCCTCCCTCCGTCTGCGGCCGCCCCTCCCTCCTCCGCCGCTGCCCTCCTCCCTCCGCCTGCGGCCGCCCCTCCTCCCTCCGCCGCCGGTAGCCCTCCTCCCACCGCCCTCGACCTCACCGCCGCCACCTGAGCCCACCCAGCACCGCCGCCTCCCGATCCCGATCCCGCCCTCGCCGCCCCTAGCTACCTCTCCATCGCCCCACCCCCTGCCACTAGTTAGTACTAGAATTAGTAGTAGTAGATGTTAATTTAGGGTTCATAGCTAGTACTAGATGTTGCTTAGTTAGTACTAGATTTTTGTACTGGTAGGTGTTAATTTAGGGTTCACATTAGTACTAGATTTTTAGTAGTAGATGTTAATTACTAGTAGTGATGGTACTAGTTAACTAGGGCAGTATGATTAATAGTAGTTGTAGTTGAACTACTTTAGTTGTAGTTGAACTAGTTTACTAAGTAAACTAATAAACTAGTTGAATTAATAGAACTAATGTATTTTTAGTAAGATAATTAATATAACTAGTTGAACTACTTTATTTTTAGAAAGAACTAGTTTTTTTCTATTTATAGTAAGTTTATATTTAGTAAGAACTAGTTGAATTAATACAACTAGTTGAACATGTCATATTTGTTGTTATTTTTTTAGTTTAAGCAATTATTCGGGATGTATTAGTGATAACTTATACGGTTTCAGGTGACCACCGTCGTCCCCGTCACCGACCCCCTTCGACATCCCCGCCGTCATCCCAGTCACCGACCCCCTCCGACATCGAGGTGAGACCAGCCAAATATCCTTGTATATCTTGTGTTGTTGCTCAAATAGGATATGTGGTTGCCCAAGTGGCTGTTCATGTTCAGTTTACATCTCCGAGTGGCCTATGTTTTGCCGGAGTGTTGATTAATTTCCGTTCCGGCAAATTTCAGGCGCTCGATATGTCCTTTTTTAGCAAAGGTCATGCCGTATTTTTTCGTGAATTCTGGCATGACTTGTGCTAGAATATGTACACGTTTAATCTTTGAATTCTGAACGTAGGAAATGTCGTACTCGGACGACAGTCTCCCGGGGGAGTGCAGCTGGTGCCACGATGATCGAGCTATGTGCGATAGGTTCGTTGAGCTGGACGAAGATCGGCGCTTCAGCATTAAGCTCGAGGAGACCTTCGATGTTGAAACGGTATGCAACAACGACAAGTGTTTTTTTCGTAATTAAGCATGACTTCAACTATTTCAACGTCTAATTTTCATATTTTACAATTCGACTAGCTTATTCCATGCCATGCAAGACGCTTTTTCTTGGAGAGGATGGGTTTTGAAGACCATGAAAATTTTGAAACCAAGAAAATACACCTAAGGACCCAACATGATATGGATTTTGAAGTAAATCTGTGCAATGCTCAGAGCGTAACCCATTTTGGTTGCCAAAATTGGGAAGCACTTTGCGAAATGTATGGTTTTTATGAGGGTATGATTGTCACCATGGATCTTGCTGACATCGAGCAAGACAATACGCACATTTGGGTCCTTGTTGATACGCTTCCAATTGTACCGCTATGTGAGTTTCTCAAACATAGTTATTAACTAATTTATATTGCTTATTTCAAAATAGTTGATAGCTTATTTCCATTGACAACTTATTTTGATTCTTCAAAGACTGTGCGGAAGATGGTAGATAAAACCCACTACACCGATGGCACCGAATTAACGTATAAGGAGAAAAATCATCTGATCGCATTTTGTACTCTTCTTGAGAATTACAATAACTATTATCGAACTCCTCCAAATTATGGTGAATACGTGCCACTAGTGCATGTGTTGAACCACGGTAACTTCTCTGGAGATACCCTGGTAAGATTTTTTACTATTACGACATCTGTGCATCTTTTGCATACTTCTAAAACTAGTACATCATTGCTAACTACGAAGTTATTATTATGTTTTCAACAGAAACTCCCGATGGATTGTGTGCCTCATCTGATGTCTCTGAATGGTCGCCTCTTAGTTCTGAACATACTGCTAGGTAAATCTAGGGAGCTCACCTGTGCATATCGGATTCCTAAAACCGGTGAACACATGATCATCAAAGAGTGGAAGAAATGTATGGACATTCGCAAGGAGGTTCTTGGAAGTAACATTCAGCGAAAGGCAAGAATTGGAGACAGGCTAATCTCCATTCTCCATAATGGAGAGTTAGGGGCTATCTTGTTTTTTGCTATTATACCTTAGAAAATGTAGTAGGTATTAATCGAATGTAGTAGGTCCTATGAGGTACAATATGTTTATTATGTGGTAATGTGTTAGAGTTGATAATGAGGAGTACTTGTGATTACAACTAGTGACCAATTTGCTATGTGATGTCATTGATGAAAACGATGATCTTGAGGAGGTGTTATATGACAATGATGTATTACGATGATAAGTTGTTAATGATATGATGATGATGATGATGATATTATTATATCATTGGGTGAAAGAACCGCGGATTAGTTTCAAGTGGATGGACATCCACTTGAAACTAGTCCACGGTTCTTTCACCCCGTGATGTAATAACTCATTATGATGTAAAAACAATCTCTAAATTCCTGTTGTATGAAAACTTGTGTAAAGGTGTATGAATACAACATGAAATAAAAAAGAAATAAAATACTAAATAATAGTAGTAGCGCGGGAAAGGGGAAGCGTTACTACTAGTTACCAGTAGCGCGGTTCTGAAGAACCGCTACTACTAAGTCAATTTAGCAGTAGCGTTCATACAAGCGCGCTATTGCTAAGGTTTAGCTGTAGTGCCTTATCAGTAGTGCCCCTTCCCGCGCTACTGATAGGCCTAAAACCCGTGCTGCTGCTAGGCTTTTCACTAGTAGTGTCTACATCTACCTTTGGGATTAGTTTTAAACCTAAATAATTGTTATTTGGTGCCTGCGTTGGGCACGAACATTATATTTGGATGTTGTTTATTGCGAAACGATTATTCATTTATGTCGGAGAATAATGGTTGTACTATTTATATGAGTAACATCTTTTATGGTCATGCACCCCTTCTGAATGGTTTATTCCTGTTGAATCTCGTTCGTTGTGATACACATATTCATAATATTAATGCCAAAAGATGCAAAGTTAATAAAGATAGTACCACATATTTGTGGCACTACCGCTTAGGTCATATTGGTGTAAAACGCATGAAGAAACTCCAGGACTTTTGAAATCTCTTGATTATGAATCATTTGAGACATGTGAACCATGCCTTATGGGCAAGATGACTAAAACTCCATTATCTGTAACAATGGAGCGAGATAGTGACTAATTGGAAATAATACATAACGATGTATGCGGTACAATGAGTATTGAAGAACACGGTGGATATCGTTATTTTCTTACCTTTACAGATGATTTGAGTAGATATGGGTATATTTACTTAATGAAACACAAGTCTGAAACATTTGAAAAGTTCAAGGAATTTCAGAGTGAAGTGGAGAATCATCTTAACAAGAAAATAAGATTTTTATGAATCTGACCGTGGAGGTGAATATTTTAGTTACGAGTTTGGTATGCATTTAAGAAAATGTGGAATTGTTTCACAGCTCACGCCACCTGGAACACCATAGCGTAATGGTGTGTCCGAACGTCATAATCGTACTCTATTGAATATCGTGTGTTCTATGATGTCTCTTACCGATTTGCCACCGTCGTTTTGGGGTTATGCATTAGAGACAACCACATTCACTTTAAATAGGGAACCATCTAAATCCGTTGAGACGACACTATATGAGTTATGGTTTGGCAAGAAACCTAAGCTGTCGTTTCTTAAAGTTTGGTGTTACGACGCTTATGTCAAGAGGATTTAGCCTGATTAGCTCAAACACAAAGCGAACAAGTGCATCTTCATAGGATACCCTAAAGAGACCATTGGGCATACCTTCTACCACAGATCCGAGGGCAAGATCTTTGTTGCCAAGAATGGGCCCTTTCTAGAGAAGGAGTTTCTCTCAAAAGAAGTGAGTGGGAGGAAAGTAGAATTTGATGAGGTAATCATACCCTCTCTCGAATTGGAAGGCAGGACATCACATAAAGCAGTTCCAGTGATGCCTACACCAACCGACGAGGAAGCTAATCATGATGATCATGAAACTTCGGATCAAGTTACTACTGAACTTCGTAGGTCGACCAGGGTACATTCCGCACAAGATTGGTATGGTAATCCAGTCCTAGAAATCATGTTGTTTGAAAAAGGTGAACCTACAAACTATGAAGAAGCTATGATGAGCCCGGAATCTAACAAATGGCTTCGGGCCATGAAATCCGAGATAGAATCCATGTATGATAAAAAAGTATGGACTTTGATGGACTTGCCCGATGATCGAAAAGCCATTGAGAATAGATGGATCTTTAAGAATAAGTCAGATGCTGATGGTAATGTCACCGTCTATAAAGCTCGACTTGTCGCAAAGGGTTTCCGAAAAGTTCAAGGGGTTGACTACGATGAGACTTTCTCACCCGTAGCGATGCTTAAGGCTGTTAGAGTTATGTTAGCTATTGTTGCATTTTACGATTATGAGATCTGGTAAATGGACGTCAAAACGGCATTCCTTAACGGGTTTGTTAAGGAAGAGTTGTATATGATGCAACTAGAAGGTTTTGTCGATCCTAAGGATGCTAACAAAGTATGCAAGCTCCACCGATCCATCTATTAACTGGTGCAAGCATCTCAAAGTTGGAATATTTGCTTTGATGAGGTGATTAAAGCTTTTGTTTTTATACAAACTTACAGAGAAGCTTGTATTTACAAGAAAGTGAGTGGGAGCGCTGTAGCATTTCTAATATTATATGTGGATGACTGGAAATGATATAGAATTTCTAGAAAGCAAAAAAGGATAATTAAACAAGAGTTTTTCAATGAAAGACCTCGATGAAGTTACTTACATATTGGGCATCAAAATCTATAGAGATAGTTCAAGACGCTTACTAGAAATTTCACAAAGCACATACCTTGACAAAGTTTTGAAGAAGTTCAAAATGGACCAGTCAAAGAAAGTGTTGCTGCCTGTATCATAAGGTGTGAAGTTGAGTAAGACTCAAAACCCGACCACGACATAAGAAAGAGAAAGTATGAAAGCCATTCACTATGCCTCAGCCATAGGCTCTATAATGTATGCCATGCTATGTACCAGACCTGATGTGTGTCGTTCCATAAGTCCGGCAGGGAGGTACCGAAGTGATCCAGGAGTAGATCATCGGACAACGGTCAAGAACATCCTGAAGTACCTGAAAAATACTAAGGACATGTTTCTCGTTTATGGAGGCGATGAAGAGCTTGTCCTAAAGGGTTACATCGATGCTAGCTTTGACACAGATCCGGATGACTCTAAGTCTCAAACCGGATACATATTTATATTGAATGTTGGAGTAGTCAGTTGGTGTAGTTCTAAGCAGAGCACTGTGTCCATCTACATGTGAAGCGGAGTATATAGCTGCTTCGGAAGCAACACAAGGAGTCTGGATGAAGGAGTTCATATCCGACCTGGGTGTAATACCTAGTGCATCGGATCCAATGATTATCTTTTGGAGCTATTGCCATTGCCATGGAGCCCAGGTGTCTTAAAAAAACCAAGCACATCAAGCGCCGCTTCAAGTCCATTCTTAATTATGTTAAGGATGGAGACATAGAACTTTGCAAGTGGGAGAATGTTGGAAATATGCCATAGAGGCAATACTAAATTGGTTATTATCATATTTCCTTGTTCATGATAAAGGTTTATTATTCATGCTAGAATTGTATTGATCGGAAACATAAATGCATGTGTGAATACATAAAAAAATACTATGTCCCTAGTGAGCCTCTACTAGACTAGCTCGTTGATCAAAGATGGTTAAGGTTTCCTAACCATAGACATGAGTTGTCATTTGATAATGGGATCACATCATTAGGAGAATGATGTGCTGGACAAGATCCAACTGTAAGCTTAGCATTCGATCGTTCCACTTGAGTTTATTGCTATAGCTTTTTTCATGTCAAGTATCTATTCCTAAGACCATGAGATCATGCAACTCCCGGATACCGCAGAAATACCTTGTGTGCATTCAGATGTCACTTCATAACTGGGTGATCATAAAGATGCTCTACAGGTATCTCCAAAGGTGTCTGTTGGGTTGGCATGGATCGAGACTGGATTTGTCACTCTGTGTGATGGAGAGATATCTCTGGACCCTCTTGGTAATATAACATCGTAAATAGCTTGCAAGAAATGTGGCTAATGAGTCAGGTACGAGAGCTTGTATTAAGGAACGAGTAAAGAGACTTGTCGGTAAGGAAATTGAACTAGGTATGGAGATACCGATGATTGAATCTCGGGCAAGTAATATATCGTCGGACAAAGGGAATTGCATACGGAACTCGTCTTCGTCAGGAAAGACCCAATCCATGTTTCCCCCAAACCCTAAAACCCTTGGGCGGCGCTCGAGGCGATCTAGGGTTTTGGACATGGAACAAGCCTCTCGCATGCGGATCTCCGGCGGGGTGAGACAGAACGAGGGATCGGGGTCGGCGATGGCCACGCCGAGCGCAAGTACGGGAGCGGGGGCGGCGGACGACCAGTCCGCCCGGGCCGCCCGATGGAAACTGGAGGAGGCTCTGGGCAAATTGGATATCTCCCAAGAAGAAGCGACTCCTCTGGTGATCAACGATCGAGTTGAGAGCGGTCCGGCGAAGTGGTTGGTAGCTGGCAAAGTTCTCCATTGCAACCAGCTCCACATCAGGACAATCACCAACGCCCTTCGGCCTGCATGGGGCAACGCACGAGGTTTGCAGTTTCGTTCGGCAGGAACCAACACTTTTGTTGCTGAGTTTGAGAACTAGAGAGATAGGGACCGGGTGTGGAATGGGTCTCCATGGCACATCAACAAGAACGCTGGGGTGCTCACAGATTTCGATGAATGCATGAAGCCCGATGAGGTAAAGTTTGATCAGTTGCATATCTGGGCTAGGGTTATGAACTTGCCCTACAATCTGAGAGATGAAGCCTGGTGGACTCCTATAGCAAAGCAGATGGACCGACACGCACAATTTTCCAAGTTTGATCATGATGGTGGCTTTCTGCGGGCAAGGATCACCATTGATGTTGAGAAGCCCCTTAGAAGGTGGATTCTTATTGATTCTGCTAGGAGAAAGAAGGTGGACATGTATGATATCCAATATGAGCAGTTGCCGTACTTTTGCTTCTCCTATGGCAGATTGGGACATTCTGAATTATATTGTCAGACGCCGGGATCCCGTGACGAGCAAGGGGATCTTCCTTTTGGTCCTAAGCTTCGCGCTCCGGACGAGTACAGGAGATCGGCGTCCAGTGGGAATTCGTCACGTGATACCAAGCAGGGTGCCAGTTGCAAGCCGACCACTAGAAACTCGAGCACCAACAAGGATCCAGGCGAGGAGGTGGTTTCCCCCATGAAGCACAAACAACCACCAAAAAGGAAAGAGGCTCCCTCTCAAGTTTATCGGCCGGTGGCCAAAACTTTGATGCTCACAGATGGAGGAACGGGTGCGTTGGATGGCGAGGCTTCCACTCAAAAGGAGGACTCAACCTCGGCTAGTAACGATGGCGAGGGCAGTGAGTTTGACCGTGTGCAAGAGAAAAAGAAACCAACCCCAGAAAATTCAGCAGAGACCGTGGTGCGGTCCTGCCCGTCTCAATGAGCGTTTTGAGCTGGAACTGCCGGGGGCTTGGGAACCCCGAGGCAGTTTGTGAGCTTCGCAGCATTGTGAAGCAAGAAGGACCCACTCTGTTCTTTGTAATGGAAACGAAAATCAGAGCGAAACGAGTAGAGGATCTAAAGCACTCTCTAGGTTTTGGAGGATGCTATGCCGTGGACAGTGCTGGGCTTAGTGGTGGCATTGGTCTTTTTTGGTCCCGTGATGTTATCGTGGACTTGAAAAATTTAAGTCAGAAACATATTGATGTTGTTGTTTGGAACAACAATCAAAACAATTCGGTATGGCGCTTCACAGGCTTCTATGGAGCACCGCGTGCGGAAGATCGTCACCACAGTTGGCGGTTTTTGCGCAATCTTTATCAGTTACCACACTCAGCATGGATGTGTGTTTGTGATTTTAACAAGACCCTGTTTGTGTGTGAGCACTTCAGTAGATCTGCTTGTTCTGAGAGTCAAATGCGAGCATTCAGGGAAGTTGTGAATGAGGTTTCCTTCCAGGACCTGGGTTGGTCAGGTACGGCTTATACATGGGATAACAATCAATCTGGAGAGGCAAACGTGAAGGCAAGGATGGATAGAGCCTTTGCCAGCGAGGAGTTCAGACAAATATTTCAACACACAAGGGTCAGACATCTCCCTTCGGTCGAGTCCGATCATTGTTTTGTTGTGACTGAGTTCCGCAATAGTCTGTCAGAGAGAACTAGAAGCAAGAAACAGTTTCGTTACGAAAACGTCTGGCAAACTCATGCCGATTATGATCGGTTGGTGGCTGATATGTGGCGAGGTATCCAACGTGTCCCGGGGCTGCGAGGTATTTCCAATGCACTTGGTACACTTCAGGCCACCTTAGAGCCATGGGGAGCAAAAGAGTTTGGTTCCCTGACATGGACAGTTCACAATCTTCAGAAGAAGCTGGAACGCATCAGGTGTCATTCTATGGGCAGGGGGCCGTCAGATGAAGAGAGGAGGATAGTACAGCGACTAAAAGATACGCTCCTCCAGGAGGAAGTGTGGCTACGACAACGCTCTCGTGTCCCTTGGCTCAGAGAGGGGGACCGTAACACGTCATATTTCCAAGCACAAGCTACTCAGCAGAAACATATGAACAAAATTTGGGGGCTAACGAGAGCTGATGGATCTGTGTGCGCGAACAAATACGATGAGAAGGTTGAAGTGTTGGGCTTCTACCAAAATTTGTACCAGTCACAAGGCTACTCGGATGCTGGAAACCTGTTATCATATGTGCCGGTTAAAGTAACTGAGGCCATAAACTCGGAGTTAACAAAACCCTACACCGCCGACAAGGTTAGATCGACGCTGTTCCAAATGGCCCCATCGAAAGCTCCTGGGGTGGACGGTTTTATGGCTGGTTTCTATCAAAGACATTGGGAGCTGCTGGGGGCGGACGTGACCAAAGCAGTCTTGGATTTCCTAAATGGAGGTGAACTACCACTTGGCCTGAATGATACATCACTCACCCTCACACCAAAGGTTAGACACCCCCAATTGATCTCCCAATACCGTCCCATTGCCCTCTGCTCGATCTTGTATAAGATAGCAGCCAAGGCTATCACTAACCGCATGAGAGGCATCGTGGACCATGTTATTAGTGAGGAGCAAAGCGCGTTTGTGCCTGGCCGTCTCATCACAGACAATGTGTTAGTTGCATACGAAAGTGTGCACACAATGAAGAGAAGGAAAAAGGCAAAAATTATTCTTGCGCGGTCAAGCTCGATATGATGAAGGCTTACGACCGTGTCGAGTGGCATTTCCTTGAAGCAATATTGCATCGGTTGGGTTTCAATATGTCCTTCTCTTCTGTCCGGTTCTCCGTACGGTTTAATGGCGAGTTACTACCTTACTTCACACCTTCCCGAGGGTTCCGACAAGGAGATCCAGTTTCGCCGTACCTTTTCCTTCTCTGTGCAGAAGGATTTTCCTCATTGCTGAAGTATTACAATGGGGGAGTTGTCGACAAAGGCTTGAGGGTGAGCTACAGATCACCTTGGGTTACCCATCTCCTTTTTGCTGATGATAGCCTGATCTTCATTAATGCAAGCAACCCAAGTGCACTTCATCTCAATGACATTTTGTCAACTTATGGTGAGGCCTCAGGTCAGTGTGTAAATCGTGAAAAAGCTCTATCTATTTCAGTACTAACACACCCGACTCATTGCGGCAACTTCTGAAGTCAACCTTGAATATTCAAGTTGAAGCTTTCAACGCAAAGTATCTCGGTCTCCCAACTGTTGTGGGGCGCATTTCGAGTGGCACATTTGAACACATCAGTGAGAGAGCTCGTGGAAAAATTCAAGGATGGTCAGAAAAATTATTAGCTTGTGTCGGCCGTGAGGTGTTACTGAAATCGGTGGTCCAGGCTATTCCGATCTATCCAATGAGCACTTTCTTACTGACAAAGAAAGTCTGCAAGAGCATAACTACTCCTATGGCGAAATATTTTCGGAGCAGTTCTCTGGATAAAAACTCTATGCATTGGGTGTCCTGGAAAGAGTTGGCAACACCTAAATGCAAGGGAGGGATGGGGTTTCGAGACCCGCATCAGTTTAATCTTGCCATGTTAGGCAAACAGGGGTGGCGATTAATGACAAATCCTACATCGCTGTGTGCTAGAGTTCTCAAGGGACGATACTTCCCAGACAGTGATTTTATGCATGCTTCTGCTCCAAAGTCGGCCTCGGCCACTTGGAAGGCGATCTTGGCGGGAAGAGAGGCCCTAGGGGTCGGGCTGATAGCCCGTGTGGGAGATGGCAGCACGATATCAGTTTGGAATGATAAATGGATTGCTGGAACCATATCAATGAAATCAATCTTCAGACCGCCGAACATTACTATTGAAACAGTGGATGAGCTCATTGACATGAGCAACTAGTCTTGGCGGCAAGATTTGGTTAGGGAAACTTTCATCGCCCCAGATGCCGAAGCCATTCTAAACATCCCGATCAGGCAAGGTGGAGAGGTTGAGGATTCTTTTGCTTGGGCATTCGAGAAATCAGGCAACTACACTGTGAAGTCAGCGTACCGTGCTCTCATGAATCAGAACGAGCGTTTGGCTCTAGAGGAAGGGACGGTTACCGGAACCTCAGTAGATGATCAGCAGCTGTGGAAAGCCTTGTGGAAACTGAATGTCATACCGAAAGTGAGGGTATTCTGGTGGAGAGTTCTTCGTGGGATTCTTCCGGATGAAGCTACTCTCAACTATCAAAAAATATTGCACCAATTAGCCGGTGCAAAGTCTACTTAGCGATGAGGGAGGATCTGGAGCATTCTCTAATCCATTGTTCTCATGCGCAATGATTCTGGGATGAGGCCTGCACATGGTTTGGTATACGTCTACCACGCCTCCATCCGGACTCATGGGCTCACGACATCACTTGTGACACCAGGTTCTCTGATGATGACCAAGCCAAAATTACCACTATCATGTGGTCAATATGGCACTCTCGGAACCGAGTCAAGCACGGCGAAGAGGGGAGGGATCCAACATCGATGATCAGAGCTATCAAGGAGGCCCTTGCTATACTGCAACTTCCACGAAAGGCAGCCACTATTTTACCTGGTTATGGCTGGAGGCCACCTGAGGATACTACTATAAAAATCACGATGGATGGTGCACTGAACTTTGCTGAGGGACGGGGCGGCACAGGTGGTGTTGCACGTTCTTCTTCGGCCTTGATAGGTGCTTGGTGCAAGCCATACATGGGGATCTCAGACCACTTGATCATGGAGGCTTTCTCTCTGCGAGACAGAGTCTTATTTGCCACCCTACGAGGAATCTCGCATGTGATAATGGAAGTTGACTGCGCAGAGTTAGTGACACTGGAACACTCGCCACAATTCTCGTTCAATTGTGGCTCCCATTCTGCTAGAAATAGGAGAGCTTAGTACTCATTTTGTTTCTTTTGATATTCAGCATATTAGTAGATCAGCAAACTTACCGGCGCATCTCTGTGCGAAGCAAGCTTACACTCTGAATGTGACCGATTGCTGGATGGATAACTCCTAGCTTCCTAGTGACTAGCCTTATGGCTGACTATCCTAGGAATGCTCTATTTTGAATAAAGCTCTCTGAATTGCCCGCAAAAAAAGGAATTGCATACGGGATTAATCAAATCCTTGACATCGTGGTTCAACCGATAAAAGATCTCTGTGGAATATGTAGGAACCAATATGGGCATTTAGGTTCTGTTATTAGTTATTGACCAGAGAGGTGTCTTGGTCATGTCTACATGATTCTCGAACCATAGGGTCCGCACACTTAACGTTTGGTGAAGCTAAAGTGATATTGGGATATGCATGTTGGTGACCGAATATTGTTCGGAGTCCCTGATGGGATCGGGTACGTCATGAGGATCTCTGAAATGGTCCAGAGGTAAATATTTATATATGAAAAGTTTTTTTATGGTTCCAGAAAAAGTTTGAGTTCTCACTACAAGAAATATGTTGTCTTGTGACCTCCACTATTGGTCACTGAAAGGTCACCGATTTCAATTTGTGACCTTTTTGTGACCAAAAACAGAAGGTCAAAACCTGAGGGTCGTAAACTGACTATAGCGACCTTTCTTCTGGAGTGGTCGTAGACGTTTATGACCAAAAAAAGGTCGTAGATTTTACGACCAATTATTTTGGTCACTAGCAATCCAACCACACCACGTCAGATCCACCGTGGCAAGCTGACGTGGCATAATTACGATGAAATGAAAAGGTCGTAAAATGGAATCAGCCCGGTCCATTTCAGCCGTCTACATGGGCCAAGCCCAATAATTCGGCCCGTTTAATTTTTATTTCTCTCTTTATTTTGCTTATGTGTATGGGCCTGGCCCAATAATTTGGCCTTTTATTTTCTGGTATGGAGCCTTTTTCTGATGAATTTTTTTTATAGTCCACTATTTTTTTGGGCCACAGCCTTTTTAGTCTAGTTCGAATTTGGGCCTTGGCCTTTTTATTTTCTGCTATGCAGCCTTTTATAAATTTTTTTCTTACAGTCATTTCCTTTTTTAGGCCCAAGCCTTTTTGGTCTAATTCTTGTTTGGGCCTTGGCCTTTTTAGAGCCCAAGTTCTCATTTTGCATAACTTCACATAAAATAAACAATAAACAGAAAGGTCCAGGTGCACAAGTGATCCACAAGCCCAGGTGCACAAGTGATCCACATAACTTCACAGAAAATAAACAATAACTCCACAACTTCACAAGTGATCCATAACTTCACAGGTTCACAAGATCACATAACTTCACAGGTTCAAACTAGGTAGCAATGCAACAAAATGCTCAAAGACAAACTTCACAGGTTCAAACTAGGTTCACAGCCATCAAACTAGACAACAATGCTCAAGTTCAAAATGCTCAAACTACCTTAGCAGCACAGCCATCAAACTGCCTTAGCTCCAAAGAGAGCCATCAAGTGGGCTAACTTCTCTTCCTGTTCTTGAGACTTCTTGCACATCAGCTCAAGTTCCTTGTCGCGTGCAGCTTCAGATTCTTTCGCCTTCATCTTGATTGCCGCCAATTCTTCTTGCACCAGGTCAGCTTGAAGCTCGGACCTTTGCAGCTTCTTCTCAAGGTCACGAACATGAGCAAATACTTCAGCAGTTGCTTTGCGGGAGTTGTTCCTAGATGACTGGAGCCCAACATTCGTGAGGAATGTGCTTTGCTTGATAGATTTCAACAGCACTTCTTCGACATTTTGAACAGTAGACTTTGGCTCTTCACCTTCTGGTACCGGCGCGTCCTTCATTTCTTCCATCTCAAGCTAGCATATGGAGGAAAATGATAGGCATTAGTGGAGAAACCAAACCAGCACACAAATGGATTATTTGAAGTAACCAAACCAGCAAACATAATCTATATAAGAAGATGATGACTAGTGACCTGGAGACATGCAATTGGAACAATATGATCGCTTCATTAAGCCTAGAATGGTGGTTCTATATAAGATGGCTTCCTGACTAACATTCAGATCAAATTTCATCATGTCATAAAAAATGCAACAAATAGCATCAAAGCATGGAACACATCATGGAACTATCTTCATTAAGCTGTTATAATATCTTCATTAAGCCTAGCACGGAACTATAAGCATGGAACTATCAAACAACATCAAAGCATGGAACTGGCTCGGAATCAAACAGCATCAAATCATCAAAGCATCAAAGTTGGCATGGACAAAGCTGGCATCAAAGCTGGCATGAATCAAATAGGGCATGGACAAAGCATGGAGTGACTTACTATAGCAGTCTTGACTGGCTCCGAAAATCCGTGCTTCTTGCTGTTGTGGGTGGCCTTAAACAAGTCAATCGCAGACAGCTGCTCACCCTTACGCTCTTCTTTCTAAAATGTTTTTCAACAAAAATCAAAATGTTATTCAGCAAGAATCAGAAATGTTATCCAATGAGGATCAAATGGTAAGGTCTCTAGAGAAAAGTTCTCACAGTGGCAAAAATGTGTGCTGTGTAGTGCCTGGAACCAGTTCTCTGATTGTACACGACTTTTTCTCGATTCATCTTGTTCGACACACAGGTTTCCTACAAAAAAGCATACTGTCAGCATGATCTAGCACTAGCATATCATGTGTAGAACATAAAGCATCAAACAAAGCAGAGACAAACCTTGTGTCTTGGGGTAGATCAGGTACCGGAGACTTGATGCTGACTTTATTTGCGGCTACGGTATCAAAATACTTCTTCTTGATCTGATGGCGTCTGTTCTTTGAATTTTTCTATAGAATATCTTTGCACGCGGTCTTGATGGTCTCCGAGTCCATGTTCATCTCAAAATTTGCCTACCAAGACAACAAACAAGGTAGGAACAATATTAGTGATCATGCATAGGTGTAACAGAAAATAGATAGCACATTAACTATGAAACAAGTAGCTTACAACAACTTTCCCAATGTAGTTCTCCAATAGACTAGCATTTTTTTGTATAGCTTGAAGTGAGGAAGAACCGGAAGATGGTTTCTTGCAACGAGTCCACACTCAGAAGCAAGCTTTGCTGACTGCAGAGGCTTCTCTGGACGCTTCAGCCCTTCGGCAATTTGGATAGGCACCTTGCTACCAAGCGACTTGGTGATCCTCTCTAGCCCTTTGCCCTTTCTAGGTCTAGTCTTGGTAGTCATTGCATCTAAAAATGAAATTGGACTCATAAATTAGAATAGAAATCGACAAATGCAGGAATCGACAAAAGCATACATGATCATTCCATTTGGAAAATGCACTAGTAAAAGATAGCATTGCAAAGGTCAACTTGCCTGATTGAAGCACAAGCTGCTGTTCTTCTTCATTGATGACAGCATTCCTGTCAATAGAAGGTGCAACAGGGCTGAGGTCTGTGTGGACAGTGCCTGCTTCATCAATGCAGATGGTTCCTCCTTCATCTAGGCAGACAGTGCCACTTCCATCCATGCTGAGAGTGGTTCCTTCATCCATGGGCGGCAACTCATCACCCATTTGCACCGAGGTCTCAGAGTCCATGCGCAGCAGACTTTCCTGATGGTCCGTCGCAGTCGCCATCTTTGCTTTCTGCCTTGTGACTCTATCAAGGGCAGGTTCATCAGGTTCCAGGATCCTCTTTTTTTGTCCTGGAGCTGGGGCCATCACCCTTCCTGGAGGCATTGCAGCAGATGTTTCTGAGCTCTTCTTCTTCTTGCTGACTGTCTTCTTAACACCATGCCTCTTCGTCCTAGATTCCTTCAGTGCCTCGTATAAACAGCACGGAAAAAAGCATTAGATCACAAGAGAAATATGTGAGCACAAGGAATAACATAGCATAAAAGAACCCCAGCCCTCCAAGCAAGACAGAGTTTGCACCTTAACAGTCTTGCTCACTACAACATCATCCACTTCCTCTCCATCAATAACTTCATCCTCCTTAGGATTGTACTCTGGGTCATCATTGATAACTCCACTACCTTCTTGAACCTCATCACTTCTACCTTCTTGTACATCATTTGTTTTCCTAATCATCGACGCTATTGCACCGATGCCAAGGGACCGGAACAGCTGATTGTTCCTCATGATATTTCTAGCCCTAACCTTCTCGTACTCGGTGAGAGGCTCTTCTTTGCATGATAAAGGAAACGTAACTATTAGGTGAATGTTTGGAATGCATGGACAGACAGCCAAACATATCTTATGAAATTTTATTATCATTTAATCCTAGTTATTCAGGTAAGGAAGACTAACAGCACACAGGCACAATTAAGCCAGCTTATTCAGATTGCAGCAATACATTTCACTTAGCATATTAAGACACAGATTTTATGAAACTGACAGTATAACCACAAGGAGCAAGTTGCATACCAACGGTTGGCCTCACGTTTGACCTTGTCATCCTTGCCATGGATGATCTTGAGGTGGTGCTTGCAAAATAGAATAAACAACAATCAGATACAACAGGGATAAAGTAAAATGATGCACTTGTATCAATAAAGGAAAGCATTTGGACCAACATGCACATACACTGATGTACTGTTATTAATTAAGCAAACATGTAAGTGCACTAAACAAGCATGCATGTACAGTGGAAATATATGTACACTAAACAAGCAAGCAAGCAAAGTGCTACTGATAGAAACAAGCAAGCAATGAAGGAAATTGAAAAGAAGCAAGCAAATACTATTGATACAAACCCTAATTAATAAGCAAGCAAGTATCTTCTTATCCATGTGCTACTGATACAAGCAAGTACTACTGATGGAAACCCTAATTAAGCATGTATGCTTGCAAGCAACATGTATGTTAGCAAGCAAGCAACATGAACTAGTGAATTGGTGTCATGTACACATGCTTAGACAGTCTGACAGCAAGCTAGACGAGTATATCATGAGGACCTTCAAAACAACTAGATGTTTCCACTAGTAAAGCATGAAACAACAGTACTTGCAGAAGTACAAAAGAAGATGAAAAAATTATTCTCAACTGCTCAATAAAGTTCCCGGTCTTTGCAACAACAACAAAAAAAGGCGAGAGGGCCACACGGGACGGCCTCTATGCAGATAAAGAAATGCTGATCTGAATCATGTAATTCCACTATAGCTTGGTGACTGAACACAGCACCGTCTACTTACTGTATGCGGCTTACATCATGACAGCATTCACTTGGCCATACATCTCATCAGAGAGATACGGCATGAACATCAGGTTCAGAAACATCAGTGACACAGCGCCCCGCTCACAAGAGCGGTAAACACGCCACGAACCAGACCAACGCACAAGCACAATATAACCAAACGCACAGCAAACACACCCATAACCTCAAAACAACAGGAATGGGCAGCATGAGAGGCCCTGAGGGGCACCTTCTCCAAGTGCTACTGATACAAGCTAAGTAACTAAATCATACACAAGCTACATGAACCAGAGGGAGGTCTTCCTCAAACCTCATCCACTTCCTCATCCATCCCCATCCCCTAAAATCATGCACTTCCTCTCCATCCTCTACATGAACCCTAAACCATGAGGAGGATCAAACAAACCACCAGGAGCTCCACGAGTATCAAACAAGCATTTTTTTAAGATTATGACATGAAAGATCCAAACAAATAAACAATATATCTGATAAACGGTGCCTTAAACCACCAGCACTACAAAGTGCACAAGGACACGCATGCAACATAACCAACTGTGACCCAAGCCAAGCACCATGAGTGAATCTGGCGAGCATGTTCTGGATCAGAAGGGTTCGAGCAGGGAGGGAGGAGCCGACGCGCGAATCCTAACCCTAGATCGACAAGAAAACGAATCCTAACCCTAGATCGACATGAACAAGAACAAGAACCAGGAGCTCGATGAACATGAACAAGAACCACCAGGAGCTCGTAGATCAACCGAATCCTAACCCTAGATCGACAGATCCTAACCCTAGATCAACCAAATCCTAACCCTAGGTCGACCAGGAGGGGGATCTACCGAACCCTAGAAGATCGAGGGGAGAGGGGAGAGGAGAGGGGTACCTGTCGCCATCGTCGATCGTTGATGATGTGGATGATGTAGCCACCGTCGCCGATGTATTCCCTCTCGTAGCCCGGGCGGTCGATGTAGCTGTCGATGTAGCAATCGTCGTCGAGGGGAGAGAGATGGGTGGATTTGTCGTCGGGGTGGGCGGCGCACCGCGGCGCGGCGGGGCGGCGCAGCGGCATGCCGGGGCGGCATGGAGTGGGTGCGGGGCGGCGCGGAGCGGAGGAAGTGGGAGCGGGGCGGCGCTAGGGTTGCAGGGTGGGGAATGGGAGAGGGAGGGGAAATTTTGGGAGGGGAGGGGAGGCGATCCCGCGTGTTTAGTGGGAGAGGTGTGCTGGGTCCCGCATGGTAGTGGGAGAGAAGTGGTGGGAAATTTTGGTGGGGTGGGAGGGAAATTTTGGTGGGGTGGGAGGGAAATTTTCACCAGTTTTTATAGGTTTTGAGGCAGAAAAAATTGGTTTTTTTGTACACTTTGTAGAAATCATGGTTAAAATCATACCGAGTAGCTCAAGAAAACAATCGTATTGCAAGTTTTGTATTTTTGCTAATTGGTAGGCCACATTTGATGATGTGACGCGGAGGTCTCCCATTTTTTTGTTTTTTTTTGAATTTTTTACGGTGTTTTCAAAATCCGGCCGATTTCGTCACGGCGGCCGTCCGTGGCTAGGGTTTGAGGCGTGCCAATCTGTTGTCGATTCTGTGATGAAATGCCTACCTGTGAAGCTAAAAAGCATTTTTGGCAAAAATAACGGGCAAGCTATGGAGGACCCGCAGTTCAAATTCCAGCCGGTTCCAGCTGAATCGGCCGAAGGTGGTCTGAATTGCCGGGAGTAGCTATGAGGGTTGGAAATGCATGCTTTTTGGCGACCGTCCGTAAAACAGGGTCTACTTTGACATAGACATGGAATAGCGCCGTTTGGGGTGACCCTCCTGGTAGCCGCTTCACGAAAAACGCATGCCTCTAGCATTCAAAAAATGAAAAACGGTTTTTCTTGGTAAACAAGTTGGAACCTCGCTTTGGCAACATTGTTTGCTATCACAAGACGGAGGCATGCGCCAAATTTGGGCATATTATCAGAAACTATTCATCGGATGCGGCCATATCATTGCTAGTTTGACTTTAAAGCCATGAATCTTCGTTCATGGTAGGTCGTTTTTAAGAACACCTTTTCAAGAAAACATCCGTATTGCAAGTTTAGTATTTTTGCTAGTTGGTAGGCCACATTTGATGATGTGACGCAGAGGTCTCCCATTTTTTTGATTTTTTTTGTATTTTTTATGGTGTTTTCAAAAACCGGCCGATTTCGTCGCAGCAGCCGTCCGTGGCTAGGGTTTGAGGCGTGCCAATCTGTTGTCGATTGTGATGAAATGCCTATCTGTGAAGCTAAAAAGCATTTTTGGAAAAAATAACGGGCAAGCTATGGAGGACCCGCAGTTCAAATTCCAGTCGGTTCCACCTGAATCGGCCGAAGGTGGTCTGAATTGCCGGGAGTAGCTACGAGGGTTGGAAATGCATGCTTTTTGGCGACCATCAATAAAACAGGGTCTACTTTGAGATAGACATGGAATGGCGCCGTTTGGGGTGACCCTCCTTGTAGCCGCTTCACGAAAAACGCATGCCTTTAGCATTCAAAAAATGAAAAACGATTTTTCGTGGTAAACAAGTTGGAACCTCGCTTTGGCAACATTGTTTGCCATCACAAGACGGAGGCATGCACCAAATTTGGGCATATTATCAGAAACTATTCATCGGATGCAGCCATATCATTGCTAGTTTGGCTTGAAAGCCATGAATCTTCGTTCATGGTAGGTCGTTTTTAAGAACACCTTTTCAACAAAACATCCGTATTGCAAGTTTAGTATTTTTGCTAGTTGGTAGGCCACATTTGATGATGTGACGCGGAGGTCTCCCATTTTTTTGATTTTTTACGGTGTTTTCAAAAACCGGCCGATTTCGTCGCGACGGCCGTCCGTGGCTAGGGTTTGAGCCGTGCCAATCTGTTGTCGATTCTATGATGAAATGCCTACATGTGAAGCTAAAAAGCATTTTTGGCAAAAATAACGGGCAAGCTATGGAGGACCCGCAGTTCAAATTCCAGCCGGTTCCAGCTGAATCAGCCGAAGGTGGTCTGAATTGCCGGGAGTAGCTACGAGTGTTGGAAATGCATGCTTTTTGGTGACCGTTCGTAAAACAGGGTCTACATTGAGATAGACATGGAATGGCGCCGTTTGGGGTGACCCTCCTTGTAGCTGCTTCACGAAAAGCGCATGCCTTTAGCATTCAAAAAATGAAAAACGGTTTTTCTTGGTAAACAAGTTGGAACCTCGCTTTGGCAACATTGTTTGCCATCACAAGACGGAGGCATGCGCCAAATTTGGGCATATTATCAGAAACTATTCATCGGATGCGGCCATATCATTGCTAGTTTGGCTTGAAAGCCATGAATCTTCGTTCATGGTAGGTCGTTTTTGAGAACACCTTTTCAAGAAAACATCCGCATTGCAAGTTTAGTATTTTTGCTAGTTGGTAGGCCACATTTGATGATGTGACGCGGAGGTCTCCCATTTTTTTGATTTTTTTTTAAATTTTTATGGTGTTTTCAAAAACCGGCCGATTTTGTCGCGGCGGCCGTCCGTGGCTAGGGTTTGAGGCGTGCCAATCTGTTGTCGATTCTGTGATGAAATGCCTACCTGTGAAGCTAAAAAGCATTTTTGGCAAAAATAACGGGCAAGCTATGGAGGACCCGCAGTTCAAATTCCAGCCGGTTCCAGCTGAATCGGCCGAAGGTGGTCTGAATTGCCGGGAGTAGCTACGAGGGTCGGAAATGCATGCTTTTTGGCGATCGTCCGCAAAACAGGGTCTACTTTGAGATAGACATGGAATGGTGCCGTTTGGGGTGACCCTCCTTGTAGCCGCTTCACGAAAAATGCATGCCTTTAGCATTCAAAAAATGAAAAACAGTTTTTCTGGGTAAACAAGTTGGAACCTCGCTTTGGCAACATTGTTTGCCATCACAAGACGGAGGCATGCGCCAAATTTGGGCATATTATCAGAAACTATTCATCGGATGCAGCCATATCATTGCTAGTTTGGCTTGAAAGCCATGAATCTTCGTTCATGGTAGGTCGTTTTTGAGAATACCTTTTCAAGAAAACATCCTTATTGCAAGTTTAGTATTTTTGCTAGTTGGTAGGCCACATTTGATGATGTGACGCGGAGGTCTCCCATTTTTTTTTGACTTTTTACGGTGTTTTCAAAAACCGGCCGATTTCGTCGCGGCGGCCGTCCGTGGCTAGGATTTGAGCCGTGCCAATCTGTTGTCGATTCTGTGATGAAATGCCTACCTGTGAAGCTAAAAAGCATTTTTGGCAAAAATAACGGGCAAGCTATGGAGGACCCGCAGTTCAAATTCCAGCCGGTTCCAGCTGAATCGGCCGAAGGTGGTCTGAATTGCCGGGAGTAGCTACGAGGGTTGGAAATGCATGCTTTTTGGCGACCGTCCGTAAAACAGGGTCTACTTTGAGATAGACATGGAATGGCGCCGTTTGGGGTGACCCTCCTTGTAGCCGCTTCACAAAAAACGCATGCCTTTAGCATTCAAAAAATGAAAAACGGTTTTTCTTGGTAAACAAGTTGGAACCTCGCTTTGGCAACATTGTTTGCCATCACAAGACGGAGGCATGCGCCAAATTTGGGCATATTATCAGAAACTATTCATCGGATGCGGCCATATCATTGCTAGTTTGGCTTGAAAGCCATGAATCTTCGTTCATGGTAGGTCGTTTTTGAGAACACCTTTTCAAGAAAACATCCGTATTGCAAGTTTAGTATTTTTGCTAGTTGGTAGGCCACATTTGATGATGTGACGCGGAGGTCACCCATTTTTTTGATTTTTTTTGAATTTTTTACGGTGTTTTCAAAAATCGGCCGATTTCGTCGCGGCGGCCGTCCGTGGCTAGGGTTTGAGGCGTGCCAATCTGTTGTCGATTCTGTGATGAAATGCCTACCTGTGAAGCTAAAAAGCATTTTTGGCAAAAATAACGGGCAAGCTATGGAGGACCCGCAGTTCAAATTCCAGCCGGTTCCAGCTGAATCGGCCGAAGGTGGTCTGAATTGCCGGGAGTAGCTACGAGGGTCGGAAATGCATGCTTTTTGGCGACCGTCCGTAAAACAGGGTCTACTTTGAGATAGACATGGAATGGCGCCGTTTGGGGTGACCCTCCTTGTAGCCGCTTCACGAAAAACGCATGCCTTTAGCATTCAAAAAATGAAAAACGGTTTTTCTTGGTAAACAAGTTGGAACCTCGCTTTGGCAACATTGTTTGCCATCACAAGACGGAGGCATGCGCCAAATTTGGGCATATTATCAGAAACTATTCATCGGATGCGGCCATATCATTGCTAGTTTGGCTTGAAAGCCATGAATCTTCGTTCATGGTAGGTCGTTTTTGAGAACACCTTTTCAAGAAAACATCCGTATTGCAAGTTTAGTATTTTTGCTAGTTGGTAGGCCACATTTGATGATGTGACGCGGAGGTCTCCCATTTTTTTGATTTTTTTGAATTTTTTACGGTGTTTTCAAAAACCGGCCGATTTCGTCGCGGCGGCCGTCCGTGGCTAGGGTTTGAGGCGTGCCAATCTGTTGTCGATTCTGTGATGAAATACCTACCTGTGAAGCTAAAAAGCATTTTTGGCAAAAATAACGGGCAAGCTATGGAGGACCCGCAGTTCAAATTCCAGCCGGTTCCAGCTGAATCGGCCGAAGGTGGTCTGAATTGCCGGGAGTAGCTACGAGGGTCGGAAATGCATGCTTTTTGGCGACCGTCCGTAAAACAGGGTCTACTTTGAGATAGACATGGAATGGCGCCGTTTGGGGTGACCCTCCTTGTAGCCGCTTCACGAAAAACGCATGCCTTTAGCATTCAAAAAATGAAAAACGGTTTTTCTTGGTAAACAAGTTGGAACCTCGCTTTGGCAACATTGTTTGCCATCACAAGACGGAGGCATGCGCCAAATTTGGGCATATTATCAGAAACTATTCATCGGATGCGGCCATATCATTGCTAGTTTGGCTTGAAAGCCATGAATCTTCGTTCATGGTAGGTCGTTTTTGAGAACACCTTTTCAAGAAAACATCCGTATTGCAAGTTTAGTATTTTTGCTAGTTGGTAGGCCACATTTGATGATGTGACGCGGAGGTCTCCCATTTTTTTGATTTTTTTTGAATTTTTTACGGTGTTTTCAAAAACCGGCCGATTTCGTCGCGGCGGCCGTCCGTGGCTAGGGTTTGAGGCGTGCCAATCTGTTGTCGATTCTGTGATGAAATGCCTACCTGTGAAGCTAAAAAGCATTTTTGGCAAAAATAACGGGCAAGCTATGGAGGACCCGCAGTTCAAATTCCAGCCGGTTCCAGCTGAATCGGCCGAAGGTGGTCTGAATTGCCGGGAGTAGCTACGAGGGTCGGAAATGCATGCTTTTTGGCGACCGTCCGTAAAATAGGGTCTACTTTGAGATAGACATGGAATGGCGCCGTTTGGGGTGACCCTCCTTGTAGCCGCTTCACGAAAAACGCATGCCTTTAGCATTCAAAAAATGAAAAACGGTTTTTCTTGGTAAACAAGTTGGAACCTCGCTTTGGCAACATTGTTTGCCATCATAAAACGGAGGCATGCGCCAAATTTGGGCATATTATCAGAAACTATTCATCGGATGCGGCCATATCATTGCTAGTTTGGCTTGAAAGCCATGAATCTTCGTTCATGGTAGGTCGTTTTTGAGAACACTTTTTCAAGAAAACATCCGTATTGCAAGTTTAGTATTTTTGCTAGTTGGTAGGCCACATTTGATGATGTGACGCGGAGGTCTCCCATTTTTTCGATTTTTTTGAATTTTTACGGTGTTTTCAAAAACCGTCTGATTTCGTCGCGGCGGCCGTCCATGGCTAGGGTTTGAGTCATGCCAATCTGTTGTCGATTCTGTGATGAAATGCCTACCTGTGAAGCTAAAAAGCATTTTTGGCAAAAATAACGGGCAAGCTATGGAGGACCCGCAGTTCAAATTCCAGCCGGTTCCAGCTGAATCGGCCGAAGGTGGTCTGAATTGCCGGGAGTAGCTACGAGGGTCGGAAATGCATGCTTTTTGGCGACCGTCCGTAAAATAGGGTCTACTTTGAGATAGACATGGAATGGCGCCGTTTGGGGTGACCCTCCTTGTAGCCGCTTCACGAAAAACGCATGCCTTTAGCATTCAAAAAATGAAAAACGGTTTTTCTTGGTAAACAAGTTGGAACCTCGCTTTGGCAACATTGTTTGCCATCACAAGACGGAGGCATGCGCCAAATTTGGGCATATTATCAGAAACTATTCATCGGATGCGGCCATATCATTGCTAGTTTGGCTTGAAAGCCATGAATCTTCGTTCATGGTAGGTCGTTTTTGAGAACACCTTTTCAAGAAAACATCCGTATTGCAAGTTTAGTATTTTTGCTAGTTGGTAGGCCACATTTGATGATGTGACGCGGAGGTCTCCCATTTTTTTGATTTTTTTTGAATTTTTTACGGTGTTTTCAAAAACCGGCCGATTTCGTCGCGGCGGCCGTCCGTGGCTAGGGTTTGAGGCGTGCCAATCTGTTGTCGATTCTGTGATGAAATGCCTACCTGTGAAGCTAAAAAGCATTTTTGGCAAAAATAACGGGCAAGCTATGGAGGACCCGCAGTTCAAATTCCAGCCGGTTCCAGCTGAATCGGCCGAAGGTGGTCTGAATTGCCGGGAGTAGCTACGAGGGTCGGAAATGCATGCTTTTTGGCGATCGTCCGTAAAATATGGTCTACTTTGAGATAGACATGGAATGGCGCCATTTGGGGTGACCCTCCTTGTAGCCGCTTCACGAAAAACGCATGCCTTTAGCATTCAAAAAATGAAAAACGGTTTTTCTTGGTAAACAAGTTGGAACCTCGCTTTGGCAACATTGTTTGCCATCACAAGACGGAGGCATGCGCCAAATTTGGGCATATTATCAGAAACTATTCATCGGATGCGGCCATATCATTGCTAGTTTGGCTTGAAAGCCATGAATCTTCGTTCATGGTAGGTCGTTTTTGAGAATACCTTTTCAAGAAAACATCCTTATTGCAAGTTTAGTATTTTTGCTAGTTGGTAGGCCACATTTGATGATGTGACGCGGAGGTCTCCCATTTTTTGATTTTTTTTGAATTTTTTACGGTGTTTTCAAAAACCGGCCGATTTCGTCGCGGCGGCCGTCCGTGGCTAGGGTTTGAGGCGTGCCAATCTGTTGTCGATTCTGTGATGAAATGCCTACCTTGTAGCCGCTTCACGAAAAAACACATGTCTTTAGCATTCAAAAAATGAAAAACAGTTTTTGAATTTTTTACGATGTTTTCAAAAACCGTCGGATTTCGTCACGACGGTGGCGATCGTCCGTGGCTAGGGTTTGAGTCATGTTTTTAGCATTCAAAAAATGAAACTTATATTGTTTCATACATGAGCATGCACAAAACCCCATAATTTTATCTTTCATCCATGAGCATGCATAAAAAATTCCAATTCCCATCAATTACCAAACTAAATATTCATTTTTAATAAATTGACATGTTTAGATGACACTGTCATACAGCATCCATGAGCATGCACAACATTAAACCTGACATACTTAACATTGACATGTTCAGATTACACTAACAAGCTTAAACCCAACATGCTTAACATTGTCACTTCATTTTCTTAACATCTTCACTCCTCCTTCTTCTCCTTCATCAACCTGATGCGCTCAGAGTGGCAAATCCCAACGCGGATGTACTCCTCTACCACAATTGGCATGGTCCTGTCGCCCAGCTGTGGAATCGCCGGTGCCACTACCATCACGAGGTCATCGTCAGGCACCACCATCATGAGGTCAGCGTCAGGCACCACAATCGCAAGGTCGTCGTCAGCCACAACCATAGCAGGGTCGTCGTCAGCCACCACCATAGCAGGGTCGTCGTCAGCCACCACCATAGCAAGGTCGTCGTCAGCCACCACCATAGCAAGGTCGTCATCCCCGCTCTGCTCCTCTTCTTGCCCACTCTGCTCCTCGTCATCCCCGCTCTGCTCCTCGTCATCCCCGCTGCTGCTCCCACTGCCTGGCCAAATGCAACAAAGTGTGAACATGGTGTTGTCGTCGTGCTAGTAGAGGAAGCCAAAAGGACAGGAAGAAGAGAGGCAGAGAGCTTACTGGCATCGTCGTCGTGCTGGTAGTACATGCGGCACATGGTGTTGTCGAACATCTTCACGGTGAACATGGCGTCGCCGTCGTAGCGGAAGACAAGGAAGTACCCTAGCTGTAGCTCATGGGCGCGGGCGAAATGCTCCCAGCCGGGCCCTAGGTACATGTGGCCTTCACCATCGAACACCACCGACACGTCCCACAGCCTGTGAAGCCCGCTGCCGGCCTCCCGTAGCTTCACTTTGTGGGGCTCACGGCCGGCGAGCATCTTCGCAAACTTGTCAGGCAGACTCTGCAGCGAGGGTCAAGCAGTGGTAATTGTGGCAATCAAGCACTAGACAGAAGAGTGATGATAAAGAAATGAGTGATGATAAACATACCTGCCTACTGCAAGATTTCTCAATTACGATCTCGAAGAACTCGAAACCTTCCAAGCCAGCCATCTCACTTCTCTGAAAAGCAACACCAATAGCATAGTAAACTAACACAGCAACAACAACAACATCAGGTGACCACCAACATCAACAACACTAAAATCTACTATAAATTGACCAAAACACAGCAATATAAATTGACCAGAACCATATCTATTATAAATGGACCAATAGTGTACAGCTACGTAGGAGGAAATACTTCATGCAAGAAAATTATAGCAGGAAATACTTCATGCATCATCAAGAGATTATGATCATTTCTGACACTAGCCTTTCTCAACCTTTTGAGCTAGCATAATCACATTACATGATGCACACATATGCAAACTTCTATGAATATAACATCAAAACAGAAAAAACAAGAGACCAAGAAAATCTTAGCAGTGCAAACACCTAGATAGAATTGTATTTGTACACATCAGAACATAAGCACCAACATAGCAGTGCTTAGAATGATCACATTGTATTTGTACCCCTACATAGCAGTGCTTAGCCACTCGGGTAAAACATTACAAAAACAAAAACAAATTAGAACACACTAGTGTCTCACTGCCTGATAATGCTCATACAAGTATCTCATACTTGCTGCCTTATCTAATTCCTTAACTGAATACTTGACACCATAATCCTTAACTGAATCAATTCCCACTAATCAAACCCTAATCTAATCCAACCCTAATATAATCTAATGCAGTCCCAATCAAACCCTAACCAAATCAAACCCTAATCCAATCCCTATCTAATCTAATTCAATCTAGGCGACGGCAAGAACCCTAATCTAACCAGTAGCAGAAAACTAATCCAACCAGGAAGGAGAGAGAGAGGAAGCATTCATACCTTGGGAGAGAGAGGAAGGAGTCGGCGGTGGTGGGAGAGGAAGGAGTTGGTAGCGGTAGGAGAGGAAGGAGCCGGCGGCGGTGGGGAGGCCGGCGGTGGGAGAGGAAGGAGCCGGCGGCGGTGGGCGGCGCCGTCGATGGAGAGGAGGAGCGGGTCGAGTGGTGAGGAGAAGTGGGGAAAAGAGAGGGAGCGGGTCCACTTATCAGAGAAGTGGGGAAAAGAGAGGGAGCGGGTCGACTGGTTTGATATATTAAAAAGGGTGGGAAAAACATGTGAAACAACAGCCTCTTCCTAGCCCAGTGGTCGAAACACAGTGAAATAAGCGCCAGGTCATGGGTTCGAGCCCCCGCACGCGCAATTTTTTTGGCCGCGCGCATATTTTTGGTAGCTTGGGTACAATAGCAAAATGGCACACTTGTCAGCGAGTGGGTTGAGTGGCCCACTTGTCAGCGAGGTGTGTGCTTGATACTTGACTAGTTTGATATATTTAAAAGGGTTGACATAGAGTGGAAGACCAGTAATCTCTTCCTAGCCCAGTGGTAGTAACATAGTGAAACAAGCGCACGGTCGTGGGTTTGAGTCCCCGCAGGTGCATATTTTTTGCTCACTGAAGCAAAATTCAGTTAAACATTCAGTTGAAGCAAAATTCAGTTAAACATTCAGTTCTGACCAAAATTCAGTTAAAATAGCATCTTCAGTTCAAAATATAGCATCTTCAGCTCCATGCCATCAGAACACAACATCTCAATTCAGTTCAAAAAAACTTCATGAAACATAACATCTCAATTCAGTTCAAAATAGCAAGCATAACAGCTACAAAAACTACATTTTGCTCCATATTACAAAAACTACATTTTGCTGCTGGAATCTTAAAACATCATTTTGCTCCATATTGCTACAGCCATCAAGATCATCATTTTTCTACAATCATCAGGATCACATCATTTTGCTCCTAGAATCTTCAAGCATTTTTCTACCTGGAGAGAAGATTGATCACATCAGGTCACATAGATACCAAAACAAAGAACATGTAGTATCTATGTGACCTGATGTGATCAATCTTCTCTCCAGGTAGAAAAGGGACCTGGAGAGAGTATTTACCTTTGCCAGTCCATTCGCTACTCATCGTCGTCGATACAAAAACAAGGAACTCTATGCCCACTCCTGTTTTCCTCATCATCACTATAATATTGCAGCATAGTATGGTCAGTCCGGTTTTCCTCATCCTCGCTCTCATGTTCATCCGCTACCACCTTTCTTCTTTTCTTGATGCCTTCAACTGTTGCAGCACCAACGATCACACGTTCCAGGTCCCTTCGCACTCTGCTTTGCACCGGAACTTCCATAGAGTCATCATCAACTTGCAACGGAACTTTCGTAGAGTGATCATCTTGGTATGTTAGTCCACCATCACCGGGTCCCTTTTCCACTTCTGTTTCAGTCACACTCCACAAGTGTCTGTGCTCAAAGTTTTGCACAACTCGCCATTTTCCGTGCAAAAGAGTGTCTGGCAGATAAAACACCATTGTTGCTTGTGTTGTTAGAATAAAGGGATCACTCTTATACCAGCACCTTGCAGTGTTGATGCTTTTGAAGTGGCCATCATATTTGACAAAAGAGTCTCTCTTCTTCTTGCTACCAAGCTCAAACCAGTCACAGCGAAATAAGACAACCGAGCGATGGATGCCACCACTAGAGTTGTACCGCAACTCTACGATGCTTCTCAACTGACCATAGAAGTCAATGATCTCATGATCATGTGACCCCTCAGTGACGATTCCACTATTCTGTGTCTTCCTTTTTTCCTCGCGGTCAACGGTGTGGTACCGGACACCGTCAGCAATGCATGCTGAATACACTCTCACTCGCTTATCCGGTAAGCATGCCAAAGCAAATAGATCATCACTGACCTTCTTCTCCTCATGCAACTTTCCAATCTGCACAAATAAACCATTTAGCAAACAATGGTATTTAACAATTGGTGAATAACACAGAAAACATAAAACATGTGGCTAAAGATCTCACATGATTCTTAAACCACTTAGCAAACCCCTTGGCAACCCTTTTATCAACATGGATATTGCTTTGTTCCTGATTTAACTCTTCCTTGCATTTCCTGCAATGCCAACAAAACATGTGAATTAAAACATTAGGCTGGTGCCAACCCAAGCAAAAAAATATATATAATGAGTGCACAAGATATAACGTACTCAATATATGGTAGAACCTCGGCGCAATTGCTGAGCACAAACCAAACCATCTTGTCATACTCATCACCAGCCTCCAAGTATTGTGAGGCTCCAAGAAAGTTCACACCATGGTTGAAAACAGAGACATCACCACTTTGCGAATCAGACCGCTCTCTATTTCTGCCCGGCCGGTTCCATCTTGTTTCCACATCGCCAAAGTATCTAGAGCAAAAAGTCAAGCACTCGTCAACGACATATGCTTCAGCAATAGAACCTTCAGGTCTTGCCGTGTTTCGCACATAACGCTTACAAGTAAGCAGCCTTCTTTCGATTGGGTACATCCAACCGTATTGCACAGGGCCTCTAAGCATTGCCTCTTTTGGTAAGTGCACCGCCAAATGGACCATCACGGTGAAGAAAGCTGGAGGGAAAATCTTCTCGAGCTTGCAAAGAATAATTGGGATTTCTTTTTCAAGTCTTTCCAGGACAGTTAACTTGAGTGTTTTGCAGCACAGTTCTCTAAAGAAATTTCCCAGCTCAGCAACCGCTTCATATATATCCTTGTCCATGATTCCTCGGAGGCCCGCCGGTAAAATCCTTTGGAGGAGGATGTGACAATCATGAGTTTTCAGTACTGAAAGCTTGAATCCATCAGAAGTAACACACTTTGCTAGGTTAGCAGCATAACCATCTGGAAATTTCACCGCTCTTAGGAATTCACAGAATGCAAGCTTTTGTTCTTTACTCATTGTATACCATGCTCGTGGCATTTCAAATGAATCTTCATCTTCATTGTGCTGTAGATGCAAATCTTCTCTTATGCCCATGTCCTCCAAATCAAGCCTAGAACTAACCGTGTCCTTTGTCTTCCCTTCAATGTTCAGAAACGTCCCTAGCAGATTCTCGCATATGTTTTTCTCAATGTGCATTACATCGAGATTATGCCTTAATTTCAGATCAGCCCAGTATGGCAGGTCCCACAAACAAGACCTCCGGTCCCAACATTGACCTTCCTCACGCTTTCTTTTCTTCGCCAGCTTTCCTGGTCTCACATCTTTCACCTTTTCAAGTTGCTGCTCCAGCTCTTCTTTAGTGAATTCAGCTGGCTTGTCACGGGTTTCATTCTCACCATTAAAATCTTTGCTTCTTCGCCAGCGATGGTTTCGGGGAAGAAAGCGGCGGTGCCCAATATAGCAGATCTTGCTCCTTATTCTCTTTGAGCAAGGGTCTTTGTCACAATGGACACAAGCCTGATAACCCGCTGTGATCCTCCCAGACAGAGTGTGCAGAGCCGGAAAATCATGGATGGACCATATGATTGCAGCACGTAGATTGAACTTTTCTTCCGGACTCAAAGCATCGTATGTAGGTACACCAGTCCAGAGCTGGAGCAGTTCTTCTACGAGGGGCTCCATAAAGAGATCAAAATCCTTTCCTGGAGACTCTGGACCCGGGATAAGCAATGACATCATGAAGTTGGACCGATCCATGCATGCCCATGGTGGCAGGTTGTACGGCACCACAAAAACTGGCCACATGCTATAAGACGTGCTCATGTTCCCAAACGGATTAAACCCATCTGTGGCAATGCCAAGTTTTATGTTCCTTGGATCTGCAGCAAAATCTATATGTATACGGTCAAACTCTTTCCATGCCTCTCCGTCCGCTGGATGGCTCAGCTCATTGTCCACAGGTTGCCGCTTCAGCTTGTGCCACTGTACCTCACGCGATGATTTCTTCGAGATGAACATCCGCTGCAGCCTTGGTATCAAGGGAAAGTGCCTCAGTACCTTCTCCGGTATTGACTTCTTCCCATCAGCATCTTTCCACCTAGATGCATTGCATTTTGGACAGTTGTCATGCTTTGCTAAATCCTTCCGAAACAAGACACAGTTATTTGGGCACACATGTATTGACACATAACCTAACCCCAGCCTGCGGATTATGCTCAATGCTTCATCATAAGATCTGGGAACACAACTATCAGGGAATTGCAAGCTCAAAAGACGGAGTATTGCGTTGAATGCGGCATTGCTAATCTGGTAGAAAGACTTGATGTGGAGTAACTTCACGGTGAAGGTAAATCTTGAAAATTTACCCCCTTCATGAGCTGCGCGCTTCGCCTCCTCTAACACCTCAGCAAACAACGACTTCTGTCCATCAGCACGATCTTCAGCATCGTACAAATCCTTCAATAGGTCAGGAATCCTATCATCTTCATGCCCATCCTCTTCCTCCAAAATAGCATTATCTCCCAAAACCTTTTCCATGAAATCAATGCCAGCATCACCACCACCCATCATATGAGGGGCCGATGTATCAGCTACAAAATGTTGAGGTTGACTTTCCAAAGGTTCTCTATGATATATCCATCTATCATATGTGCTGGACATCCCATTAAGAAGCAGATGAACTTCCACTCTTCCTTGAGCCATTCTTGGACAGTTGAGGCATTCGCAGCATGGGCAAAGAATATGAGCATCTTTGGCAAAATTTGCCCGAACAAAGGCCATGAAATCATCAACTCCTTTCATATGTTCTTTCGAAAACTTTTCTAATCCAGCTTCTGTCCATCTGCCAAAGACAACAAATTGTTGCAACTTAGCAAATCAATCTAAGTGCATCAACTTTATATGCTAACTGCCTAAGCACAACATTCAGATATTTCCAATTTCTCACTACTTTAGTCCAGTTCACATGGTTTACTGATTTCACATGGGAGCAATAAAAAGTAGTTCAAATGGAAATACAGATTTCACATGGGAGAAAAGAAAAGCTAACTAAAACATGCTTGTTCACAAAAAAAAGGTGGTTAAACAACGAACAATAAGAATATATGCTGCCACTAAGAACTATTTTGGTTAAACCACCAACAATAACAACACTGTAAATTTACGTGAATGCCATTTCCAAGATTGCATCAAATCTACATCAATGAGATTTTTCCTAGTTTACATCTAATCTACATCAATATTCAGGTCCTTTAACAGTTTTGAGGCTGAAATTTCAGAGGTGTAACATCAAATCTACATCAACCCCAGGATCCTGTTTCAGGGAAAGACCAACTTGAGCTCTGTTCTATTGATTGCTGACAACGTAATTTACCAGTAATAATTAACTGAATTCCAAAAGAATTCTTAACAATGTCATCAACAACAATTCTCCTAATAATTTCATCAACAGAAATTCTCTTCACAATTTCTACCAAATTCATCAATGACATTTCCAACAGATTTTTCCAAGCTTACAACAAACGTACATCAAATCAGAGGTGCAACACAGGCAAATCTGAGGCAAATCAGAGACAAGGAGAGGATAGGGGGAGAGGGGTGCATACCGGGAGGTGTGCTTGCGGCGGAGAGGGGGGAGAGGAGTCCCCCATGCTCGACGAGCTGCTCCTGTCGTGGACAAGGCGAGCGGCGAGGCCGTGGGCGAGGTCACCGGCGGCGAGGTCGCCGTTCTTGTCGTGGGCAAGGCGAGCGGCCCCTGCTGGTAGCTTCAGCCGCCGTTCCTGCCCCCGCCCCCACCCCCGTCGGTCGCCCACGCCCCTGCTTCGCCTCCACGCCCCTGCCTCGCCTCCGCCCCTGCTGGTTACCTCCACTGCCGGCCCCGCCCCCGCCTCCGCCCCTGCTGGTTGCTTCCGCCGCGAGGCCGTGGGCGAGGTCACCTGCAGCGAGGTCGTGGGCAAGGCGAGCGGCCCCTACTGGTTGCTTCGGCCGCCAGCCCCGCCCGCCGACCGCCGCCTGCCCGCCGCCCACCGGCCCCGCCCTCGTCCGTTGCTTGTTTCCGCCGCCGCCCGCCGCCACCTGGTCGGAAGACCTAGAAAAATGCTAAGTGTTGCTCTGTTCGATGCCACCCGCCTCCACCTGGTCGGAAGGCCCCACTTGTCACTGATACGAGAGAGCTGTGGTTTTATATAATGTATAGATAAGTTCCCATACCTGAGCAACTGTCCCTCTCTAGCCCAACGGTAGCAAGCGAGCGAAGCAAGCGCGAGGTCGTGGGTTTGAGTCCCCGCTAGCGCACATTTTTTGTGCGAATTAAGCACTCGGCCCCTCCTGTCAAATGGGTCCAGCATGTCAGTGTGTGCCCGGTCTGTTGTTGAATATTAATATTTAACCAAAAATGACACCTAGACAGTGACACATAAGCGAGATTGCTGAGGTGGCTGCCTAATCATCCTAATTCATTCAAAATCAAGTGTAGTGACCATGTTATATTGGTCGTTATCAGCTAGGTGTGAGGCAGTGGACAGTGCTTCCCGCTTTTATGACCATTTCCTGTAATGGCATTATGACCTTTCTGACCAAAATGGTCGTTATAGGTTAGGGTTTGGAGCCCCCCAACAGCTTTTGACCTATTGGTCTAAAATGGTCATAAATTTATGACCAATTCTTCCAGGGTCACTAACAAAAGGTCACTAGTTGACATATTTCTTGTAGTGTCTTTTGATATTGTACCGGGAAGCTTTCAGAAGGTTCAGGAAACTTTTGGAGGAGTCCGGAAGTCCACCAAGGGTTCCACCACGTCCCAAGGGCCAGTATGGGCAGAGGGAAGGCACCATGGCCTTATTGGGCCAGGCGCACAAGTCCCTCAAGGCCCATGTGGCTTGGGAGAGGTGGAAAGTACACCTATATATGGAAAAGGAGGGAATTGGACTAAGAGTCCAACTCTCCCCCCTTAGTGAGACTCTACGGCTTGGAGGGCTTGCCACCATGCCCCTCCACCTATATATAGAGGAGATGGGGTGCCCCCAAGAGGATACACAAGCCCTTGCCCCCCTCTTTCCCTTGTTACTTCGTAACTCCTTCGTCTTTGTTGTTTCGGTAGCGCTCAGTGTAGCTCTGCCGGAATCACTCCACAACCATCACTGTACACCGTCATGCTACCGGCAATCCCATCTAATTCTCCTCCCTCGATCGGTGGATCAAGGAGGAGGAGACATCATCGAGCCGTACGTGTGCTGAATGCGGGGGTGTCTTCCGTTTGGTACTTCATCGGTTTGGATCATGACGAGTATAACTACATCAACCGTGTGATATACACTTCCGCTTAACGTCTACGAGGGTACGTAGACACACTCTCCCCTCTCATTGTTCTGCTTTTCCTAGATAGATCTTGGGTTTTCGTAGGAATTTTTTTGATTTTCATGCAACGTTCCCCAACATCTCTCTCCATCGTTGGAGGAACAAATTCCACTTTTGAGCTATTGAATCCCTTGTCAAACTTTCGGGTGAACCTGTAAGTTGTTGTTATGATCACCGTGCTACAGAGGACATTTGAGCAACCCCAAAGCTCATCGTATGGTAAGAAGTGACTACAATACTCTCATTGTCTAAGGAACTAAATCACACGTTAACACTCCGTGTTATAATAATTGGCTTGTGACGATATCATCTTAAAGTATAAAAAACAAGTTTGGGTCGATTCAATATGAACTTTGTTCTAACGTCATACTCTCAATGTTGTTTTAGGACTATCGTTACACTTAACGATATTCTAAGGTCCGGAGAACATGATCACCAACAACAGTTGATCTAGTCTTAAAGACGAGACTAGGAATCTTACTTTTTGCCGTTTATCGTTCTACATGTGCATATGAGTTTTTCACTGAATCACATTTTCGGGATCATAGCAGTTATAGCATAGAATATAAACTCTTAATTATGAACATGAAAATATAAATAATAATGTAATATTATTGTCTCTAGGGCATACTTCCAACAATTATGTCATAAATACTTTGGCAATTGCTCAGCTGCCAACATTACTCTTGCAAAAACTACAATTATGGGGCACTATATGCATGGGTCCAAATTTTACTACAACAATTTATCGTGTAATGCTGGAACTGAAATTACCTTCATCCGTAATATAATCAGAACGAGCAATGTAGCATCATAAATAGCTTTGCCATATTGTTTCACAATAATATGACCGCATCATAGCCCGATAGCTTGGTTGTGCACCGATTATCTTTAATTGTATAGATACAAAAGAAGTTTGAGAGAGAATTAAGGAAGAGTGCCGAACGACTAAAGCTAACAGCCAGCCCGGATACCTAAACTGAAGGGGATGTCCCACCATAGCAAGATATGATACAGACCAATTAACTGGTAAGCCAACCTTCCCCATTGCTTTTCTTTCAACTAACTAGAAAAAGAAGGGGGCTCTTACGCGATCCGACTAGATAACAAAACAATGGAATAGCACGGTGATAAATCTTCTTGATGAAATCTTACTGATTCGACTCATGGACCTTTTCCAAAGAGTAGTGGCCTTTGTTCGAAAGGTAAAAACAACCAGTCAATACCTTATTGATTCAAAAGGCCGCAGCTCCAAACGGTCAGAAAACAAGATGGTCCCGCCCTTACTTCGGCTTGAGGTTTTCTCGCTATCTTCTTCGTCTGGATTAGCCTTTTAGTAGCCTAGTGGGTTGTTTGAGTTTCAGGAAAGGAAGAGGTGCTTTCTAAAACAGCCGTTACCGTTATTCGGTCTTGCGACCGTACTTACCAGGCAGAGTGTTTCACGCGTTAGCTGGGCCCCTCATCCGCGTAGACCAAGGGCGAACACTCATCATTTACGGCATGGACTAACAGGGTATCTAATCCTGTTCGCTCCCCATGCTTTCGCACCCCAGCGTCGGTAGGGACCCAGAGAGCTGCCTTCGCTTTTGGCGTTCCTTCGTAGATCTACGGATTTCACCCCTACACACGAAATTCCACTCTCCTCTGTCTCACTCAAGTGAATTGGTTTCGACATCCGCAGTTAAGGCAGCTAGATTTATAGATCAACTTAATTCAATTGTACGAGAACAAGCAAGGTTTCTACAATACAAAGCACTCAAATCAGATTATGGACTTTTCCAGCTAAGTGAAAACGCACTTGACTACTAGCAAAGAAGTCAGCTCAGGGCAGGGCCGGTGGTAATCTCAGATAGGAACTTGCCGGGATCCTTCCATGCGACGAACACACTTTTGTTTATTACCATGTGAACCTCAAACAATTTAGAAATATGGAGTATACAAGATATTCTTTAATTCCTAATTGATATGCAGATTCTTTTTTTTTCGAGAAACTTTATTGGTATATGCTTTTAACCTTTGCGTCTAGGTGCCATGCAAAACACAAAAGTTATTACGAACTCTTGCGTGAAATATGAGAAATAAAATAAACAGACTGACAACACACCATTTAAAATGTTGGGTGGTTTAAAATGTCATCACCACATGTGTTGGGACATAGCACCAGATATATAGTTGTGTCATTCTGACGAACCTTTTGGGCAACATTTTTTTCCTTTTCTAAATAGAGGCTTTCACTTGGTCTCTGCATCTTGTAACTCTAGAAGAGTAAAATACCCCCATCCTCGTCCGTTTGCTCTCGAGTGCATAATTCTTGTATTTAATTCTAGAGATTCAAAATGATATTGTGAATACATCAGATACACTTCCCTTTATTGTCATGCGGACCTGCAATGCTTTGAAAATCTAGAGTGCACTAGATATGCATGAAGTAATTGCCATGGAGATTTGTTATAAAGGAGCTACTTTATTATTATCTCTTCTGACCTTCGCTCGAGATAAGGTGCAAAACCAAAAGCTATAATATGAAGTCTTGCTCGAAACAACATATCAATCAAATATACATCATATACAAAGTTACATGTAGTTTATAAAGCGTGATCATCACGATTGCTACTCAATGCATGGGGCCTAAGTTCATTACAAAATTTATCATGTACTGTTGAAAATGATATTATCTTTGACCAAAATTCAGAACAAACAATCTAGCATCGTAAATAGCTTTGTCGTACTCATTTCGCCATAATATGCCAGCATCCTCGATCGATCGCTCGGTTGTATAATGATTATGTACTGCTGGAAATGATATTATCTTTGACCAAAATTCTTACCAACAATCTAGCATCGTAAATGGCTTTGTCGTACTCATTTCGCCATAATATGCCAGCATCCTCGATCGATCGCTTGGTTGTATAATGATTATGTACTGCTGGAAATGATATTATCTTTGACCAAAATTGAGAAACGACATTCGAGCATCGTAAATAGCTTTGTCGTATTCATTTCGCAATAATATGCCAGCATCCTCGATTGATCGCTTGGTTGAGTACTGATTAATTGCAAAGATTCAAGAGATACTTTATTGATATACATGTTTGACCTTTGTGTCTAGGTGAAGCGCAAATCCAATAGTGATTATGACCTCTTGCGTGAAATATGACAAATCGATCAACGGACTGACAACACATCGTCTAACCATTGAAAAAATCTCGAGTGCGGAAGATATTATTTAATTACCAGTTGCTATATGCAGATTGGATTTTTCCGAGAAACTTAATTGAGTACATGTTTGACCTTTGCGCCTAGTGAAGCGCAAAACCCCAAAGTGACTACGAACTCTTGCGCGAAATATGACAAATCGATCAAACGGAATGACAACACATCCTCTAAAAAGTTGCGCGAAGTTTATAACATGATCACCACCTGTGCTGGGACATAGTACCGGCAACCGCCCGCCTAATCGCATAGTAACGAATACTGAAGTTGAAGCACGTTGACACGCAACGATATAACCTACGATCGTCTAGAAGTTTTCTTTTCGTAGAAAAAAAGTAATTTTTGACATAGCCACATATTGACCAAGATGAAGCACCCACATTCACCAAAGAAGTTCTCCCCACAAAGCTCTCTTTAAACCCAGGACCCAAGTTTCATAAAACACAATCAATTCCCAAAAATGTATGGTATGTATGCAACTTGACAATATTAATATCTAAGTAGAGGTGTTCATTTTGGGTTAATATCCGCGTCGTCAAAAAAAGCAACAAAGTTTGCTACACCATAGTAGCATGTCACGCTGAGAGATCGGTATTCCGAAATGGGGGGAAATGAAACGATTTCGGTGCAAAAACGTGTAGAAAAACAAAGCTAAAAGTGGCAACGTTATTGTGCAGTTGTGCTTCACCTGCTCCCCCACCTCACAGGGAGACTAGAGAGAGAGAGAGAGAGAGGAGGGGGTTAAAGCAAAGCAAAGAAGGGAGAGGAAGAGAGGGAGAAAAGCGGGGTGTTTGCAAGCGCGCCATTAGTTGCAAGAGGGCATGGAGCCGAACAGAAAGTCTGTTTCGCCATTAATGGCCTCTCAGCCCTTCTGGAACCCATAGACCTACAGTCAGGCAGTCCCACACACACACACACACACAAGCAAGCAAAAGGAGATACTACACACATACATGTAGACAAGAGCGTCATTAGAGAGGCGAAGGGGGGAGAACTGGTAGTAGTTTGTTGGCAAAGCAGCGGCTAGCTAGGCTCCAAGGCGCCATCACGAGCTAGGCTCCCCGGATAGAGAGATAGATAGATAGATCGACCGAGGTCATGCCGGGCGCCCGGCCGGCTGCGGGGTAGTTTGCTGGTGCGGAGAAGATAGCTTGCTAGGCAGATAGATAGAGAGGTGGTGCCTTGGCAGCTAGCCCCCCTAGAGTCAAACCCAGCCGTATTTAGGTCTCGCCCGGCCGGAGATATACATACGTAGACGCAGACGCAGAAAGAAAGAGAGAGAGAGAGAGAGAGGAAGCTGTAGCCCCCCTCCCTGTGTGTGCGCGTGTGCGTCGTCCACCGTCGGCGTCTGTCTCCCTCGAGATGATGATGAGTGAAGGCCAGGGACAGCAGCAACAGCAGGAGATCATCATCAGCCAGCAGCAACATCAGCATCAGCAACAGCAACAGCCGCTGGAGATGGACATCACCTTCGGGATGAGCAGCCATCAACATCACCATGCCCCTCCTTCCTCGTCTTCCTCCTCCTCCATGCACGCCGCCGCCGCGAGCTTCATGTGCGGTTCTCAATTCACTTGAATCCAATTCAATTTTTTAATTTGCTTCCCCCCGTCTGTTCTCGCATGTCTTTGATCTATCCGTATCGATCCGGGAATTCGAATGGATTTTATTATGCTTTTCATGTTCTCTCTGATTCTTCAACTCTTCCTTTTTTTGGCGAAATTTCTCCAGCTGTTCCTTAATTTGCTTGATTTCTGTGGTTCTTGCACCGGGTATACATAATTGTTCTTGCCTGTCTTAATTGGTTTCTATATTTGTTTCTTGATAAACATGAACTGGCTAGTAGAAAGGCTAGAAAACCTGCCTTCTTCTACCGAATTTTTTCATCCATGTTCATCTGTCTCCGCCTTTGTTTGCCAATGTAAATAACTTGGAAAGTCAAGTGATGATTCTTAGATTAGGAATATGGTTGTGACACGACAGATCCAAGTACTTTGACAATTTCATCGATTCCCTATTTCTTTGTCTTTTGCTCCGAGAGGAGGAGAAATTCTAGAAGATGTGCGAAACAAGTTTCGATTCTCAATCGGCGCCTCTCTTCTTAATATTTCGTGCAGATGGTTGAATTGTTCTGTTCTGATAATTGGAGCCGGATCGCTGAATTGTCATGGCTTGTTAATTTGGTTCAGATAGTTGAATTGTTGTGGAAATTAACAACTCACTAGTCTTCCCTTTGGACATTAGGTACACTAATTAGCAATTGTTTTCCGAATGACAACAAGAACACACTTGCCATTAATTAAATGATTAGGACAAAATATTATTTATAGTACATAGTAAGTGCCAAACATATACACACTCTATACATGCACTAGCAGTACATACATACATCTAGTCTAGTAGTAGTATGTACCAGTCCATGCATGCATGCTTTTGCATATTTTTCAATGAGCATATCTTGCACACAAGAAATTCCAGGGCTAGCCATGCCATGCATGCATATTTCCTGGGCTGCCAAATAAATGCCTCCTACTACTCCTACTAGTGGTAGTGCTGCAAGGCTAGAGAAGATTCCACAACACGCTCCTGTTCCCACTCCTCCTGCAGCGAGCGCAGAGCAGAGAGGAGGAGGAGGGGTTGGAGTTGGACCAGGCCACAATAATAGCATCACACATTCATAGGCTAGCTTATGGCAGCAGCGCGCATGATTTCATGATGATGTGTGTGTGGTTCCTCAAACCCTGTGCATTCTTCAGCAAATCACATGTTTCTTTTCACCACACATATTACTACTGAATAGTGATATAGTATATTCTTATGAGTTTGTGTTGCACAACCATGCATTCATGCAGGAGCGGCAAGGAGGCGTCAGGCGCGTATGACCATCTGGGGGAGCTGGACCAGGCCCTGTTCATGTACCTCGACCATGGCCACGCCTCCACGCAGCAAGAGCAGCGCCGTAAGTGCACGCACGAAATCTCTGCGAGAAAACGGGGTCAATTTCAGTTTCTTTTGCAGTTTTGCAGGGGTTAAATGCAGGTGTTTTCCGTGTAGTAGTACGTATTATTACGAAGTGACGGTTAAAGTTGATTGGCGCTTTCTTAATTCTGCGTTTAATCGTGAACGGTAGTTAATGGGGGGCGGTGTAGGTAGGGCTCAGAAACTGATGTGTCAACTTTGGCACATCACACATACATTGGCCCTGTTTGGATCTAACTCAGTTAGAGGTTAGAGTTAGATTCTAACCCTGAACTAATCCTGAACTAACTCTAGCCAAAGAGGTGTTTGGATGGCAGGGTTAGATGGAGCGCGAATATGGCAAGGCGCCTTCACAGGCGGTGTGAGAGGGAGGGAGGGAGAGGACGAGAAGCTTCGAGGAAGTGGGGAGAGATCTGCTGCGGAGAGGGCGAGAGAAAAATGTGTTTTTTAGTGATCCCGAGAAGAACTAACCCAAATAAGCACCTCTTGGGTGGGTTAGATTTTTCGGATGGGTTAGATGCATCTAACCCAAACTAACCCTCATGTTTGAATATTTTTGGGTTAGTTGAGTCCAAACTAACCCAAACTAACTCTAACTCATGGATCCAAACAAGGCCATTACATATATTCCATCAAAAGGAAAGGACTTTGGCGCATATAGGAAGAGGAATATAGATGTGACGGGTGTAGACTGTACAGAGACAGAGATGCCGCCTAGCCATTAGCTCTGATCTGGTGCATGCAGAAAGGCGCATGCATCTTTTTCCGGAGTTCAAGGGAAAACGATCGTATGGCCGGCCGGCCGGCCTGCGGCAGATTCTCAGGCAGGTACCCCATTTTGACCAGGATCGATCTGCTGCTGCAAATCTGCGGTGTCCGGCCTGCCCCCGGCGAGGACCATGTGGGTGTGGTGTGGAATCCCTCCAAGAACACATATGCTTGCTCAAAGTCGTCCATGGAACGCATGCAACACAACAAAAATCTCTCTCATCCTCCCCTTTCTCTCTCCTCCTTTGCGGTTTGGGCGGTCGGACCGTGAGTGTGACATGTAACAGACGCTGCTCAATCATTTCGCGGCGAGCGAGGGCCGCGACGGGGCTGCCGCATGCCGCATGCTGCATGTGCCCGCGGCAGCGGGGCGCAGACACATGCACGCAGAGGGGGTGATCTCCGCCTCCGGACTCCACCACCGCTACGCCTGCAATGGCGTGCGTCCGCATCTGTGGCGTTTGTTTGACCCGATCCGAGCCCTATCCACTCCCCGGCCCGCTTCTCTTCCGGTTCGGGCGCAGGCAGGACAGGAGCATGCATGCCTAAGCTGTGCGCATCCCTCCTGCCCCGGCCCCGCTCCCACTGCGCCGTATCTCCCCGTACCCCAGTGCCCAGCCCAGCTTTCTCGTGTGTCGCGCGCCAGGACGGACGGCCAGACCACCAGCTCGTACCGCCAGAGCGCCAGTGCCAGCGATCTCGCTGCCGCTGTACGCGCCTGCCATGATTATTTTGTTCCCGTCCGCACGAGAACGTACGACAGCAACCTCCACAGCTCCAGTGGCGGGCGAGCTCCTGTATATGTGCATCAATCTCTAGCTCGGTTCCTTCCATCAGCTCACTCATTTGCCTCTCTCCCTGCTTGTTCGTCTTGTTCATGGATGCAGAGACCCTCAACATCTTCCCCTCCCAGCCGATGCATGTGGAGCCATCACCAAAGGTAAGCCACAACTTCATCGATCTGGTTTTGTTGTTGATGTTTGCCACCTTGTTTAATATCCTTGTGGTTGTGATGTGATTGGCGTGCAGGGGGAGCTTGGTCTAGTCCTGTCGCCAGCGCCCGTGGGGTCCAAGATGCCGAGCGGCAGGTCGTCGCCGGACTACCATCACCAGCAGCAGCAGCAGGCAGCCGCGGCGGCCATGGAGGAGTTGGCGGCGGGGAGCAGGAGGCAGCAGCAGGAGCACCACCTCCACCTGCAGCACCAGCAGCAACAACCCGCCTTCGCCACCGCCGAGTCCGCAGGGGTCAGCAACAACAAGGATGTCAAGCCGCTGACAAAGGTGAGTATGACCGTGATAGAGCAGCTAGCTAGCTACACTACCAGTTAACCTCACCTAATTAACTAACCCAACTGTCTGTAGCTAGCTAGATTTGTTGTTAATTCCGCTGCCGGCCCCGTGTCATATTGTTGTTTTAATTGACTGAGGATTGTATATGTTATTGATCTCCTTTCGTGGTTGCAGAAGGAGCACAAAAGGGGCTTATCCACCGGCGAACGCGACCCAAAAGTAACAACTAACTAAACTTGTCTTATTGTCAAGTGTCCTTATGAAAAATCAAGCATATATAGGCAGTAGTGCTGCTGGTGTTTCTTTCCATGGTTGTGTTGGAGATGCAACTCAATTTCTGGTAATTGACGAAATGCAGACGCTGAGGAGGCTAGCCCAGAACAGGGAGGCGGCGAGGAAGAGCAGGCTGAGGAAGAAGGTGAGTGAGTCAAGCAACAGTTTTATAACACCCAAATGGCAAGAACACGAGCGGCAGAAAAGGCAAAATCTATATGCTATGCTACATGAAAAACGAACCTTAATTGGTTAACATTCTTCTCTCTACGATCAATGGCGGCCTCATTTTGCACAGTGTTGATTAATTACTTTACATTTCTCTATTCAATAGGCCTATATCCAGCAGCTCGAGTCCAGCAGGATCAGGCTAGCTCAGATCGAGCAAGAACTCCACAGCGCAAGAGCTCAGGTACATATTTGCAAGAAAATCAAAGCCGCTCTCTTCTCATTCTCTAGTCTCTACCCAATCTGTGTATGCACATTCATGTGTGTGTGTGTGCACAGGGAGTGCTCTACCCCGGCAGCAGCCTCCTCGCCGAGCAAGGCATCGCCGGAAAAGGTATCGGCGGCATCGACGGCCTCAGCTCAGGTACCCACCCGTCCGTCCATCCCCATCTCCGTCCTTGAGCTAGCAATCCAGAATTTCAGATGCATGTCGTCGCGCTGCTACAAGCTATAATTCGAAGCAATTGGCCAGCAGAAGCGGCGATGTTCGACGTGGAGTACGCGCGGTGGCAGGAGGAGCACAACCGGCTCATGTACGAGCTGCGGGCGGCGCTGCAGCAGCACCTGCCGGAGGGGGAGCTGCAGATGTACGTGGAGAGCTGCCTGGCGCACCACGACGAGGTGCTGGCCATCAAGGACGCCGTCATCAAGGGCGACGTCTTCCACCTCATCTCCGGCGTCTGGAGGAGCCCCGCGGAGCGCTGCTTCCTCTGGCTCGGCGGCTTCCGCCCCTCCGAGGTCATCAAGGTACGTCTGCTTACAATTGCGTTTCTTTTTTCAGATCGGATCAACCCTAGCCCTAGATCTAGTGTCGGTCACAGTCACCACCTCGGTTGCAGCAACTCTTGCCTAACATTATGGGGTGAATTTTTTTGCCTTTTGGGAAACATTGATAAAACAAAGTTAAAGTGGGAACATATATCCTTCTGAACACCTGAAAAAAAATTATCAGAAATTTTCAGGAACCAAATTTACTTCGTTCTAGACCATCGTCTATGATGTCTGGTTACAAGGACGCACATACACACCATTGTTAAATCCTCCCATAGTACCTCAGTTTTGATTGATTTCACTAGCTAGAAAGGTTTACTTTGAACATGCATAGTTGTACCAGATCCCTTCCTTAAAAAAAGTATAGTTCACTGAAACCATATATAGTACCCCCTTTTGACAATTGAGATATATTCTGCTTTTTATTTAAGGTGAAAAGGCAAAGGATTTGAACTTTTATTGACTAGGAATTCAGGAACTACTACAGCTTTGAATCCTTTGCCTTTTTAACCATTTAATCTTTGTACTATGATTACATAAAAGTTAATTATAAAAATAATTTTTTTGAGGGGGGTTAATTATAAAAGTTAATTGTTTGTTATAAATCCAATGGTACAAATTAAAAAAATCTAAATAACATTCTTTATTTTCTAAATAGCTACGACCTTTTACTTAGTTTTTTAAGCATGGAGGCATGCCACATCTACACCTAGTATGTCAATCACAAATCATAAGTTACATTTGTTTGCATGCAATCTACTACCTATTTTTTTCTAAGCATGCGGTCTGCCATATCAGCACCTATGCATTTTAAGCAAAAGTTACACTTTTTGCATTAATTTAACCATGCCACATTAGCAAGCCATTCCTGTCAGTCACAAGTTATATTTTTGAGTTAATTTTTATATTGCCATATATTACATACTTACGTAGTTCAATGCTCGCATTTTTGATGGAAAATGACATTCTGTTAAATCAATGTAAATCGAGAATACTCTTATATTACATTTACTTTTGTATTAGTTTTGATTTTATTTTCCAGTATGTATTAATACAATTATATTAACAAGGTTTCCGTGGCAAGGCGCAAGGTATCGCCTAGTATTATTATTTAGTGGTCAAATATAGAGAGGTTCGAAAATCATGCATGTAGTCTTACTTGGAACAAAGGCAGTGCATGTTTTGTTCAAGTTCTTCCACCCTTCTTGGCTTTGCTCGTTCTCAATTGTTACAAAATTTTATAGAACTTCACCACCTAATTAAAACTTCAAATCACCGAGTTTAAGAAGATGGTCTGAAATGTGGGGTTTTTTGTGCAAAATATCAGAGCGATTTACCGTAAAAATAAATAAATATTAGTACGATTGGGGAATTGCAGTGGAGATGCACTCATGAGGGAAAAAATAAATAGTAAATAGGTTTTTGCTGAAAATTTTCTACTATCAGTTATAACCTATAGTTAGCAAGGTTTTTTTACAAGATTTGCGACATGGATACACCAAAACCAAACGCTCCACATGTTTCAGAGAGACTTGGTCGTGTAGGTAGGTATAGCTAGCCATGCATGCATGTCTCGCGGCATTCAAGTCGTGCGAGAGGGAGCCGGTATGGCGAACTCGGCTGCGTAGTCCATCATCATGCGCATTTCGGCGCCGGGTGACGCGAGCCTGCAAGAACCCTCTCGTTTTCAGCAGCTAGGGGCCGACCTAGGCAGGGGGAGGCACCTGCCATGGATCCGGGCCGGCCGGGCGATTCCCTCCCGCCGCGCGCATTGAAGAGCTTAACCAGCCGGCCCTCGATCCCCGCTGCACCGCGCAGGCAGGCATGCCCCGCCGTCTCCGCGGCGCGTGCGGCGGGCACGATCGATGGCTTGCGACGCATTCTGGGGCAGTATTAAATGGCGTCTCCTTCTGCCCTTCCTCCTGTTTGTGGAAATGCCATACATATCTCGATCTAACAGTAACTGAAATGATCTTTGCTCAGGCAACTGCATGCATGTGTTATTCTGATGTTGATCGATCTCTTATCTCAATTGAATTTGGGCGTACGGTGGTGACGGGGTGTGGATTGGATGCAGATGGTGCTTTCGCACGTGGAGCCGCTGACGGAGCAGCAGATCGTGGCGGTGTACGGGCTGCAGCAGTCGGCGGTGCAGACGGAGGAGGCGCTGAGCCAGGGCCTGGACACCCTCTACCAGGCGCTCTCCGACACCGTCGTCTCCGACGCGCTCACCTGCTGCTCCACCCCCAACGTCTCCAACTACATGGGCCAGATGGGCCTCGCCGTCCACAAGCTCACCACCCTCGAAGGCTTCGTCAGACAGGTCGCTTTCCATCACTCTTCATTACTCCCTCAGTTCTTAAATACTCCCTCCTTTCCTAAATGTAAGTCTTTTAAGAGATTCTACTATAGACTACATACGAAGCAAAATGAGCGAACCTATACTCTAAAAGACGTTTATATACATCCGAATATAGTTCTACAGTGGAATATCTAAAAAGACTTATATTTAGGAACGGAGGGAGTATAAGTCTTTGTAGAGATTTCATTATGAACTATATACAGAGCAAAATGAATGAATCTACACTCTAAAATGCATCTACATACATCCGTATATGGTTAGTGGAATCTCTCCAAAGACTTATATTTAGGAACGGAGGGAGTAGTTTGCATTTCATGTCGCTCTAGTGTTTCTGTTAGAGCTGCGACCCATCCATCGATCGAGCCAAATATGCATATTCCTTGATTAGTTGACAGGGTACATCCGATGGTTCACCTAATTAATTTAGATCGATCGATCGATTGAGACTGCGTTTGATTAGATTAATTAGTCAGCGTGCAGGCGGCTAGATTATACTTACTACCACTGACAGTCTAATGCATCTGTATATATGGATGGATTAGGTTCTGAACTTTAGAAAAGCACCTGACTGTCGCCATCCCGAAAATGGACGAACAGCTGAGGTAGCTAGCAAGGATCGGCACGCGTGATTAGTTAACTATAAGTAGCTACTACTCCTACGTATTAACAATACAATCTTTCAAGGCTAACACACAGTACTAGGATCTAGCTAATCTGTTCACCGATCTCTGATTTCCTTGTTGGGCCGGCATAGTAGGTGCACGCATTGTTTAGGCCGCCCTTCACCTGCTCATGGATTCCACAACAGAACCACCCGCGCGTATCATATGAATTATATCCTTACTACTTCCTCCGTCCCAAAATAAGTATTTTGACCTTACTACAACTTTACACTAAAGATATCTCTCAAAAAAAACTTTACATTAAAGGTGGTACAAAGTTGAGACACTTATTTTGAGACGGAGGCAATATTAATTAAGGCGACCTGCCGTCGCATGTACACATACTGTAATTAATCAACTGTTGCTGGCTACCTGATCCTGGCGTGACGGTGGCAGAGCGTACGTCAAATGCTGATAAAACACGTACTAATCTATTGTCATCAGTAATATGCATGCATGCATGTGCGTTTGTGTATGCTTGATCTGGCACTGATAATTGTTGTTTCATGCATGGGATGGATGCAGGCAGAGAAGCTGAGGCAGCAGATGCTCCACCGGCTGCACCAGGTGCTGACGGCGCGGCAGATGGCGCGGTCGCTGCTCGCCGTCTCCGACTACTTCCACCGCCTCCGCGTGCTCAGCTCCTTCTGGGTCAACCGCAACAGGATGGCGCCGCAGGACCAGCAGCTGGAGGCCGGCCCTCACACCTAGCTCTCAATCTTATCGATCCACCACCATGCGTGCCTGCGTGCGTGCATGCATCTCGCTCATCCCATGCATGCATGCGCCGGCATGCATGTCTCTGAGAAAGTTGAAGGCAGCGCGCGGTGACCGTGCAAGCTTATATTAGCAGTGCAGAGGGAGAGACAGGGGACCGAATCTGAATGATAACCCTCTAACAAAGAATGTCCTACCGTGTGTCTTGGATTTGGATTTATTAGTAGTAGCAGCTAGATAGTATGGTCCATCGACTCATGTACTCCTGGCTGATCGACCTGAACTGATTAGCTTGTCTTGCCTCCGGATGAATGTGATTCGAATCTCCATCATATAGATCCAGCGTTTACTGGTTTATTCCCTGTGTGGCATGAGTGAGATTTTGAGTGGAAGCTCCACGTTCCCGTGGCATGCAGCGATGCCCGTGGGTGTCGCGCACCGTTTTGCTCTCGACGACGACGACGACCATAGCGTCCTCACATTCTTGAGGGCGCCATCATGGAGCTCGGGTACCTTCCGGCCGCCCCATCGCACTAGTAGAAAACAGGGCTTTGGTTTGGGTCTGGCCAGCCCATTAATCCCGGTTCTTCACAAATCGAGACCCATATGGGGCATTAGACCCGGTTCATGAGCCCAGGGGACCGGCCGGGGCCTCGTGGGCATTGGTCCCGATTCGTCTGGATCCATTTGTCCTGGTTCTAGGCACGAACCGGGATTAATGGGCCGTGCTTCTGGCCCATAGCCATTGGTACCGGTTCGTACCTTGAACCGGTATAGAAGGGTTAATTTAGTCCCGATTCATGCCACCACTAGTAGAAAAACACCTAATAGTCCCGGTTCGTAAGTGCCTTTAGTCCCGGTTCATGAACCGGGACTAATGGTAGTCCCGGTTCAAACACGAACCAGGACCAATGTTCCTCCACGTGGCCCTATGCGCCGAGCCCAGTCAGGGGGGCCTTTGGTCCCGATTGGTGGCACCAACCGGGACCAAAAGGCATCCACGCGTCAGCATTCCAGTGGCTGGGTTTTTTGTTATTTTTTTTGAAAGGAGGGGGGGGGGGGGTGGGGGTTTTGGGGGGTTAATTTAGGTGTTTCATATATTGTGTTAGCTGGCTAATTAATAGAGAGAAGTGGCCTCTCTTATGTCCGTGCTTGGTCGATGCTACGTACTATATATACATAAGTGATCGAGAGAACCATTCAATACAGAAATTCGTATGCATACCGAGAGAAGTGATCGATCGACCTCTCCTTCTCTGAGAGATTTGTCGAACAACAAGTTTTCGTATATCATGTATCTGATGCTACTGGCTACAGACATGTACAATATGTATAAGATCTCTTAATTACAATCCCCTAGCATTTGAAATCAATTTCCACATGGTATTCTCCGGCTTTATTGATGATGTGGTCAAGAAAGAATCCCGCCAATTCCTCTTGAATTGCTTTCATGCGATCTGGTTCTAGGAGTTCATTCCGCATCTGCCACGTCTAATTTGAAGAAGGGGGTTAATTAATACATATATATGAATGAAACTCAACAGAAATGATGGTGTAATAAAATGAAATTATGAATATTATTGCTTACGCACTTCATATTGTCTTTGAGAGTAGCCCCGCTTGTTTTTCAAAGTCGCGTTGTGGATGAAATCGCACACGTAGTATCCACAGAAATCATTCCCTTCTTCCTGCCACAAGCACTTTACGAGAAATAGAGGTCAATCAAACTAATAATGAAGCACTATAAATGGCATTGATGAAAGTATAGCTATAGAATCAACGAGAGATGCGCACAACTAGCTAGCTAGTAGTACTTACTTTCGGGTATGTATATCGCAGCTCCTTCGGCAGTCCCGGAGCTTCTGCAGTGAACTGTTTCCAAATCCTGCAAGACAAAGAAAATAATTATTATTACTTGAGATATCAGGAAATGAACAAAAAGTTGTCGATATGGTGCGATAATGATCGATTGAACTTACTTGCTGAGCAATTCAGTCATGTCCGCATAGGATTTGGGATCTTTCCGTCTCGAGTCTAAGACGGTTACTAGTCCACGCTCAAGCTTAATCTCCAGAAGAATATAGTGGTACCTGCGCACGCATGCATAACTCATCAATTACATTACTATAACCTCACTCGAGTAATAAGGGAAACCGAATATGCACACGATAGTAACACTCACTTGCCGTTGTAAGGAAAGAGTATGGTATCTTTGTTTTGATTTTTGATCAACGATTGTAGCACGTTGTCCTCGGCCTCTTTGATGTCCTTTTTAACCAGAAATTCATCTATGATATTTGTGTTAATGAACCCAATATCATAAATTTCTTGTTTTTTGCACTCAACGATCTTCAATCTGCATAATATATTGAGGATAATTAATTATAAATACATGAAATGAAAGAGCCGAGCTATATATAGAGACTTAATGACAGAAATAGTACTTACAGACAGTAGCAAAAGACCATTAGTTTATCAAGGGCCTTTTGATTGAAGAACGCGAAGAACTCATCAAATGGAACAGTCAACAGATCATTTGTAACGAGGTCGTGCTCCTCTTTAATATGCAGATACAAAGCATTCGTACCCTCAGACGCTCTGCAGGTTTCCATGTACCAATTATGGAATCTTCGCATCATTGTTGTCAGAGATTTTTCATCTTTGACGAGAGGCTTCCCGTACTCGTATCTGTGTTCGTCCACCTCCAAGAAATCAGGAAGTGCATCGTCAGGCAGGTAATCTTCAAGATTGCCATAACCGGCCACCGTCCTCGGAGCATTAGACACATTGAGCGGGGGGCACGATTGCTGTGCTTGTTCGCCGAGCTGGGCAATTTTTCCCCTTTGCTCGTTCTTTTGACCTTTTAGCACTGACAGTAGTTCCCGACCGCTGGGCTTGGAGATATGTCTGTTTAGTAATGCGCTCATAGTTGGTTCTCGGCGAAGACTTTGGTGGTTTCCTCAGGGCATCGATAGTGCGCTTTGCTTTCACCGGATCTACCTTCTCCTCCGGAGGTGGATGTCTCTTTGCTTTCACCCCTTCAAAGAACTCCTTCACGTGGGTCCGCACAATCGTATCATTTTCCTCCTCGGACCTCTCGTACGGTAACTTCTCTAGAGGCTTGAGAGATGGACCGTATTTGTATTGCCTCCCGCCTCTGGTTGTGCTGCTAGACGCCGGAGCAGACGGAGCGGCTGCGACGTCTGTCTTCTTTCATGCTTGCTTACGAGGCGGAGGAGAAGGAGTACGACACGCCGGAGCAGCCGGGGTGGCGGCGGGTCTCTTCCGCCCTTGCTGGCGAGGCGGAGAAGGAGGAGGCTGCTGGCTGCTCGGGAGCGCCGGCGCAGGCGGAGAAGGAGGCGGAGTGCCGCCACGCACCGGAGAAGGAGGCGGAGTGCCGCCACGCGTGCCCTGATCGTCACTCGCCAGAGGAGGAGGCGGTGGTGAAGGCGGAGTGCCCTGACTCGCCGGAGGAGGAGGAGGAGGCGGAGGCATCCAGTTCAGAAGGTTGATGAGCTCGTTCCGCCATAGGCATGGAGTCTTCAGAGCACAACCCAGCCTAGTCTCCCCTTCACCGGTAGGGTGCTCAAGCGGGAGGTCCTCAAATCCCTCCGTTATTTCATCCACCATCACCTTAGCATATCCTTTTGGAATCGGCTGGCAGTGATAAGTTGTGCCGGGTCCACTAGGATAAACTTGGCCAACAGCCACCTTGACCTTCAAATTCATCCATCGCGCCATAATGTGGCAATTTTGAGACTCCGTGATACCATCCACGGGATAGCTGGCAGGAGCCGTCAAGACATGCTCCGGCTGAAGCAGCTCGGTGGAAGCCACGCTGCTTCTCCGCTGAGATGGCGGGGTAGCTTCGGGGGAAGCTTCGGCAGGTAGTTTGCTGCGATCTGCTGCTTCTCGTTCCTCTTCTCGATCCTCTAGCCCCATTACCCTTTCATGCAGCGCCTGCAGTTGGTCCTGCTCCAGTTTCTTCCTCCTCTCGTGGGTCTTGTAACCCCCTGCGTCCGGAAAACCAACCTTCCATGGAATGGAGCCTGGCATGCCTCGTGTCCGTCCAGGGTGCTCAGGATTTCCAAGGGCCATTGTGAGCTCGTCCTTCTCCCTGTTTGGAAGGAACGTCCCTCGCTGCGCTGCATCGATATAGTGTCGAAGGTTCTTGACTGGTATTTCCAGTTGCTCGTCCGTCCACTGGCACAACCCTGTTACAGGGTCCAAGGTTCTGCCAGCCCCGAAGAACCAAGTCCGGCAACGGTCTGGCGAGTACATTGTCTCTGGTTTGATCCCTTTTTCAAGCAGATCATGCTCAGCCTTGGACCACTTAGGCCGGGCTTTGAGGTAGCCACCTGACCCCGTGCGATGGTGAAGCTTCTTCTTCGCAGCATTTTTCTTGTTTGTCTCCGACATCTTCTTACTCTTTTCCAATGTCTTGTGGGCCACAAATGTGGGCCAGTGATCTTTGATCTTCTCATATTTGCCGATGAATTCTGGTGTCTTTTTTTTTCGACAAACTGGTTCAACTCTTTCCTCCACCTCCTCATTAGGGTTGCCATCTTCTTAAGAGCACAAGACTTGATTAATTGCTCTTTAACTGGCTTCTCCGGATCCTCCTCTGGCGGTAGGGTGAAATTTGCCTTCAGCTCAGTCCAAAGATATTATTTCTGCATATCATTTACATAAGACACCTCAGGGTCTTCCTCCTTAGGCTTATACCATTGCTGGATGCTGATCGGGATCTTTTCCCTAACAAGAACCCCGCACTGAGCAGAAAATGCCTTCCTTGTTCGGATGGGTTCAATCGGTTCGCCGTCGGGCGCGATTTCTATGATCTCAAACTTTTCATCCGAGCTCAACTTTTTCTTCGGGCCTCGTCTCCTTACCGAAGTTGTGCTCGATCCGGAGGGCTAGAAATTATAAGGAAGAAAGATGAGAGTAATTAATATGTGTACATATACCAAAACAATGGAAGCATCAATTAACTAGTCAGCACGGGCTTAACTAATATATATATATACCTGGCCGGGCTCGGTTCGGTCACCGGAGCAGTCAGCACGGTCTCCTTTTTGTACCTCCATTGTGTCACCGGAGCCATCATGAACATAGTCCTCTTCTTGTACCGGCATTAATGGGCCGAAGCCATCATGAACATAGCCCTCTTCTTCACCCAGTTCTTCCAGCTGACCAATGGTGTCGAGGAGAAATGACGCAACTTCATCCCTTCCATTTGCGATTATGTCCCCCAATATCGCTTCTGTTTCTTCATCTCGGGAGTGCTCCATAGTTTCTGCAAATATTTACAACATGTCAATTATTATTCAAACATGGTACAGATGGATATATATATATATATATATATATATATATATATTAGTGGAAAACGTAGAACTAGCTAGCTAATCACAATAAGGAATCATGTTAGTGGCCTCGACGCTGCTTCTCTAGGGTTTGGGGTTGCCTCGACACAACAACGCTTCAAGGGTTTGGGGTGGCCTCGACGACAACGCTCTTTTAACTTGGTAAATTTGGGTGGCCTCGAGAGAGTTAATTTGTCGGGTAGGGGCGCGGCGGGAGGGGGTAGGAGACCAACATCGTTTTCTCTCTAGGGTTTGGGTGTCCTCGAGAGTTTTGGTCGAGCGAGAGGGCCGAGGGGGGGTGCTGCCATTGTATTAGTTATCACGGTCGAGAGGGGGTATATATATCGACCGCCCCTCATGTCGAAGTTATCTCGAGGGGGTTATATCGACAACGACGCGACAACGACGAGAAAGGAAAATAATTAAGGAAAAGGAAGAAAAGAGGAAGAAGGAAGAAGGAAGAAGAGGAAGAAAAAAAGAGGAGAAGAAGAAAGGAATAGAGGAGAAGAAGAAAAAATAGAAAAAATTTCTATTTTTTCTTCTTCTCCTCTATTCCTTTCTTCTTCTCCTCTTCTTTTTCTTCTTTTTTCCTCTTCTTATTTATTTCTCCTCTTCTTCCTCTCCTCTTCTTCCTCTTCTTATTTTCCTTTTTCCTCTCATTCTTTTTCTTCTTCTTTCTTCCTTCTTCCTTCTTCCTCTTTTCTTCCTTTTCCTTATTTTACCTTCTCCTCTACACTAACCTAAAATCAATATCTACTAACAACCTAAATAAAAAATTAATACATATATGAAAAAACATATATAAACAAAAAAATGCTATGAACATTATATTCATACATACATATATAGCCACATCCATTCATCATATATATAGCTACCACATACATACATACATTATATATATGAAAAAAATGCAATGAACAAAAAAAATACACTTATGAAAAAAAATACTATGAACATGTGCACATATATATACACATACAAACACATATACACAAAAAAAATGCAAAAAATTGCTATGGAAATTGCAGGGGCGGCGGGGCGGCGCGCGGCGGCCGCGCAGGGCAGGGGCGGCAGCGCGGCGGCCGCGCAGGGCAGGGGCGGCAGCGCGGCGGCCGCGCAGGACAAGGGCGGCGCGCGCCGGCCGTGCAGGACAGGGGCGGCGGCACAGCGGCCGCGCAGGGATAGGGGCGGCGCGCGGTGGCCGCGCAGGGCGCGGGACGGGAGGGGCGCGGGAGCAGGCTGTGCTCACAGTGGGGCGGCGGCGACGGCTCAGGCGAGCAGCCTGACGGCGTCGGTGGCGGCGGCAACGACAAGGTGGAGCAGGGGCGTCAGGCGGCGACGGCGACGAGGAGGAGCAGGGGGCGTCAGGGGAGAAGTGGGCGATTTGGCCGGAAACTGCTAAGTGTTGCTTATATAGCAAACCCTTTAGTCCCGGTTGGTGGCACCAACCGGGACTAAAGGCCTCTTTTTCGGCAGCCCAAAGGGCGGGAACCGGCGGCCTTTGGTACCGTTTGGTGGCACTAACCGGGACTAATGCCTCCCCCTTTAGTCCCGGTTGGTGCCACCAACCGGGACCAAAGGCCCCTGTGCTGCCCGCCTCGGGGCCAAAGTTTAGTCCCACCTCGCTAGTTGAGAGGGGCGCGCAGTGGTTTATAAGCCCCACCGCCGCACCCCTCTCGAGCTCCTCTCCACCGCAGGCTTTCGGGCCTACTTGCTATTGCTTTGCCTGATGGGCTTTATGGGCCTACTGCGGGCCTGAATCCTGGCTCATAGTAGGGTTTCATGTCGTATTCAGGCCGTGGGGGCCCAGTAGGAAGCATTTTTTTGTTTTCTTTACTTATTGTTGCTATATTTATTTATTTTTCCAGTTTTTTTGTTTTGTTTTCTGCATTATTTATTTTCTTTTGTTTTTTGCTTTATTTTTTTAATTGTTTTTGCTTTTAGTTTTAGGAAAATTATAAACTTTCTGTTAGTGCCATTAGTTTTCAAATTTGAAAACACTTTTTTTGTTTTTTTGTTTTCTTTCTTGCTTTATTTATTTTATTTTGTTTCTACTTACAACAAAATACTTATTGTTGTTTTTTTGTTTTGTTTTCTGCATTATTTATTTTCTTTTGTTTTTTGCTTTATTTTTTAATTGTTTTTGCTTTTAGGTTTAGGAAAATTATAAACTTTCTGTTAGTGCCATTAGTTTTCAAATTTGAAAACACTTTTTTTGTTTTCTTTCTTGCTTTATTTATTTTATTTTGTTTCTACTTACAACAAAATACTTATTGTTGCTATTTTTAATTATTACGAGGGCCGAACCATAAGATATTAAAGCATTTCAAATGAACTCTGAAAAAGTTGAAAGTTGGCATGGTATCATAAATTGACCCACATAGCATGTGCATGTACAAAACGGACAATGGTATCATACTCGTCAGTTACAAAGTTGGCATGGTATCATCATAATAGTTGCGGGAGAAAGTCTTCACTTTTTCTTCGCTTGTGTCATTTGCTTATTGCGCCGTAACCATGGTTAATCTTCATCGTTTATCAGGATGCTGGGGTTAGCCTTGACTTTGAAGGGAGGAATTTCATGAAACTTTTCATAATCTTCAGACATGTCTGTCTTGTCCTCCACTCCCACGATGTCCCTTTTTCCTGAAAGAACTATGTGGCGCTTTGGCTCATCGTATGATGTATTCGCTTCCTTATCTTTTCTCTTTCTCGGTCTGGTAGACATGTCCTTCACATAGATAACCTGTGCCACATCATTGGCTAGGACGAACGGTTCATCAGTGTACCCAAGATTTTTCAGATCCACTGTTGTCATTCTGTACTGTGGGTCTACCTGTACCCCGCCTCCTGACAGATTGACCCATTTGCACTTAAACAAAGGGACCTTAAAATCATGTCCGTAGTCAAGTTCCCATATGTCCACTATGTAACCATAATATGTGTCCTTTCCCCTCTCGGTTGTTGCATCAAAGCGGACACCGCTGTTTTGGTTGGTGCTCTTTTGATCTTGGTCAATCGTGTAAAATGTATTCCCATTTATCTCGTATCCTTTCCAAATCAATACAGTCAAAGATGGTCCCCTGGACAACAAGTACAGCTCATCACAAACAGTGTTGTCACCTCTGATACGTGCTTCCAACCAACTGCTGAAAGTCCTGATGTGTTCACATGTAATCCAGTCGTCGCACTGCTCCGGGTGTTTGGAGCGCAGACTGTTCTTGTGTTCATCGACATACGGGGTCACCAAGGTAGAGTTCTGTAGAACTGTGTAGTGTGCTTGAGACCAAGAATATCCGTCCCTGCATATTATTGAGTCCCTTCCAAGCGTGCCTTTTCCAGTCAGTCTCCCCTCATACCGCGATTTAGGGAGACCTATCTTCTTAAGGCCAGGAATGAAGTCAACACAAAACCCGATGACATCCTCTGTTTGATGGCCCATGGAGATGCTTCCTTCTGGCCTAGCGCGGTTACGGACATATTTCTTTAGGACTCCCATGAACCTCTCAAAGGGGTACATATTGTGTAGAAATACGGGGCCCAGAATGACAATCTCGTCAACTAGATGAACTAGGACGTGCGTCATGATATTGAAGAAGGATGGTGGGAACACCAGCTCGAAACTGACAAGACATTGCACCACATCACTCCTTAGCCTTGGTATGATTTCTGGATCGATCACCTTCTGAGAGATTGCATTGAGGAATGCACATAGCTTCACAATGGCTAATCGGACGTTTTCCGGTAGAAGCCCCCTCAATGCAACCGGAAGCAGTTGCGTCATAATCACGTGGCAGTCATGAGACTTTAGGTTCTGAAACTTTTTCTCTGCCATATTTATTATTCCTTTTATATTCGACGAGAAGCCAGTCGGGACCTTCATACTAAGCAGGCATTCAAAGAAGATTTCCTTCTCTTCTTTGGTAAGAGCATAGCTGGCAGGACCTTCATACTGCTTTGGAGGCATGCCGTCTTTTTCGTGCAAACGTTGTAGGTCCTCCCGTGCCTCAGCTGTATCTTTTGTCTTCCCATACACGCCCAAGAAGCCTAGCAGGTTCACGCAAAGGTTCTTCGTCACGTGCATCACGTCGATCGAAGAGCGGACCTCTAGGTCTTTCCAGTAGGGTAGGTCCCAAAATATAGATTTCTTCTTCCACATGGGTGCGTGTCCCCCAGCGTCACTCGGAACAGCTAGTCCGCCGGGACCCTTTCCAAAGATTACGTGTAAATCATTGACCATAGCAAGTACGTGATCACCGGTACGCATGGCGGGCTTCTTCCGGTGATCTGCCTCGCCTTTGAAATGCTTGCCTTTCTTTCGACATTGATGGTTGGTCGGAAGAAATCGACGATGGCCCAGGTACACATTCTTCCTGCAGCTTGCCAGGTATATACTATCGGTGTCAAGTAAACAGTGCGTGCATGCGTGGTATCCCTTGTTTGTCTGTCCTGAAAGGTTACTGAGAGCGGGCCAATCGTTGATGGTCACGAACAGCAACGCCTTTAGGTTAAATTCCTCCTGTTTGTGCTCATCCCACGTACGTACACCGTTTCCATTCCACAGCTGTAAAAGTTCTTCAACTAATGGCCTTAGGTACACATCAATGTCGTTGCCGGGTTGCTTAGGGCCTTGGATGAGAACTGGCATCATAATGAACTTCCGCTTCATGCACATCCAAGGAGGAAGGTTATACATACATAGAGTCACGGGCCAGGTGCTGTGATTGCTGCTCTGCTCCCCGAAAGGATTAATGCCATCCGCGCTTAAAGCAAACCATACGTTCCTTGGCTCACTTGCAAACTCATCCCAGTACTTTCTCTCGATTTTTCTCCACTGCGACCCGTCAGCGGGTGCTCTCAACTTCCCGTCTTTCTTACGGTCCTCACTGTGCCATCGCATCAACTTGGCATGCTCTCTGTTTCTGAACAGACGTTTCAACCGTGGTATTATAGGAGCATACCACATCACCTTCGCAGGAACCCTCTTCCTGGGGGGCTCGCCGTCAACATCACCAGGGTCATCTCGTCTGATCTTATACCGTAATGCACCGCATACCGGGCATGCGTTCAGATCCTTGTACGCACCGCGGAAGAGGATGCAGTCATTAGGGCATGCATGTATCTTCTGCACCTCCAATCCTAGAGGGCATACGACCTTCTTTGCTGCGTATGTACTGTCGGGCAATTCGTTATCCTTTGGAAGCTTCTTCTTCAATATTTTCAGTAGCTTCTCAAATCCTTTGTCAGGCACAGCATTCTCTGCCTTCCACTGCAGCAATTCCAGTACGGTACCGAGCTTTGTGTTGCCATCTTCGCAATTGGGGTACAACCCTTTTTTGTGGTCCTCTAACATGCGATCGAACTTCAGCTTCTCCTTTTGACTTTCGCATTGCGTCCTTGCATCGACAATGACCCGGCGGAGATCATCATCATCGGGCACATCGTCTGGTTCCTCTTGATCTTCAGCAGCTTCGCCCGTTGCAGCATCATCGTGCACATCGTCTGGTTCCTCTTGATCTTCAGTAGCATCACCGTATTCAGGGGGCACATAGTTGTCATCGTACTCTTCTTCTTCGCCGTCTTCCATCATAACCCCTATTTCTCCGTGCCTCGTCCAAACATTATAGTGTGGCATGAAACCCTTGTAAAGCAGGTGGGTGTGGAGGATTTTCCGGTCAGAGTAAGACTTCGTATTCCCACATATAGGGCATGGACAACACATAAAACCATTCTGCTTGTTTGCCTCAGCCACTTCGAGAAAATCATGCACGCCCTTAATGTACTCGGAGGTGTGTCTTGAACCGTACATCCATTGCCGGTTCATCTGCGTGCATTATATATAATTAAGTGTGTCAAAAATCATTACAGAACATCATGAATAGATAATTAAGTGACCAAATTAATAGAAGTTCATCATCACATTAAAACCAAAGTACATACATAGTTCTCATCTAACAACATAAAGCTCTGCAGAGCATCTAAATTAATTAAACCATACACTGAAACTATGTAAAACATTTCAATGCGAAAACAAATGCGATCATAATCGCAACCAATGTAACAACTGATCCAACGGCATAATGATACCAAGCCTCGGTATGAATGGCATATTTTCTAATCTTTCTAATCTTCAAGCGCATTGCATCCATCTTGATCTTGTGATCATCGACGACATCCGCAACATGCAACTCCAATATCATCTTCTCCTCCTCAATTTTTCTAATTTTTTCCTTCAACAAATTGTTTTCTTCTTCAACTAAATTTAACCTCTCGACAATAGGGTCGGTTGGAATTTCCGGTTCAACAACCTCCTAGATAAATAAAATCTATGTCACGTTGGTCGGCATAATTGTCATAAACAATAAATGAACCAATAGTTATGAAAAGATAATATATACCACATCCGAATCATAGACAGGACGAGGGCCGACGGGGGCGGATACCAAAACCATCGCACTATATAAGATGCAATAATAAAAGTAAGAAAATTATACAAGTATCTATATAAATATACAAGTAAGATTTTTTTTCCTTTCAGAAAGAAGATAAGAACAAGAGGCTCACCATGGTGGTGCCGGTGACAAGATCGGAGCGGGCGATCGACGGCGGTGAAGACGGGGACGGGACGTGGCGGACCACTAAACCTAGACAAATATTGAGGAAAATGGAGCTTGGAGGTCAAGCTTGGAGAGGAGAAAGCTTAAGTAGTGTGGCTCGGGTATTCCATCGAACACCTCGTGTGCATAGGAGGTGAGCTTGAGCACCACAAAGCTCTCCCCTCGTCGGCCACGAAAAACAGAGCACTGGGAGTGCTCTGCTCGCGAGCGTGGGGTAGATATAGGCAACTAATTGGTCCCGATTTGTGCCACGAACCGGGACTAAAAGGCAGCCTTTGGTCCCGGTTCATGCCACCAACTGGGACCAATGGTGGTGGGTCAGGAGCGAGGCGCATTGGTCCCGGTTCGTCCCACCAACCGGGACCAAAAGGTCCAGCCGAATCGGGACCAATGGCCCACGTGGTCCGGCCGGCCCTCGGGGCTCACGAACCGGGTCCAATGCCCCCATTGGTCCCGGTTCTGGATTGAACCGGGACTAATGGGCTGACCCGGCCTAGACCATTGCCCACTTTTCTACTAGTGCACGAACCGAACCAATAATTTTGTTAGTAATTTAACACATCCCGAGGCAGAGCACTCATAGTGTCTGTTTTATCTGGCCGACGAAGAGGCATTTGTTCTAGCTACTCCTATGCATGAGGTGTGATGAAATGCCCGAGCACACTAGTTAAGCTTCTCTCTCGAGCTCGACTGGAGCTCATTTTTCCGAGATTTGTCTAGATTAGCGTCGTCACGCCCATCCCCGTTTTCACGCGTTGATGCCGCGCCGATCTCGTCACCGGCACCACCGTGGTGAGCCTCTTTTCTTTCTTCTTTTGATTTCTTCTTAATAGATACTGTCTGATTTCTTACTTAAAAGATATTTCTATATTTCTATTTGCACACAGTAATTGATATTAACGAGCAGATGGGAATGTATGGTGACAGACACACCTCCGAGTAATTTAAGGTGTGCATAATTTTCTCGAAGTGGCTGAGGCAAACAAGCAGAATGGTTTTAATTATGTGTTTTCCATGCCCTATATGTGGGAATACGAAGTCTTACTCTGACCGGAAAATCCTTCACACCCACCTGCTTTACAAGGGTTTCATGCCACACTATAATGTTTGGACGAGGCACGGAGAAACAGGGGTTATGATGGAAGACGGCGAAGAAGAAGAGGACGATGACAACTATGTGCCCCCTGAATACGGTGATGCTGCAACGGGGGGAGCTGTTGAAGATCAAGAGGAACCAGATGATGTGCCCGATGATGCTGCAACGGGGGAAGCTGCTGAAGATCAAGAGGAACCAGACGATGTGCCCGATGATGATGATCTCCGCTGGGCCATTGTCGATGCAAGGACATAATGCGAAAGTCAAAAGGAGAAGCTGAAGTTCGATGGCATGTTAGAGGATCACAAAAAAAGGTTGTACCCCAATCGTGAAGATGGCAACACAAAGCTGGGTACCGTACTGGAATTGCTGCAGTGGAAGGCAGAGAATGCTCTGCCTGACAAAGGATTTGAGAAGCTACTGAAAATATTAAAAAAGAAGCTTCCAAAGGATAACGAATTGCCCGACAGTACGTACGCAACAAAGAAGGTCGTATGCCCTCTAGGATTGGAGGTGCAGAAGATACATGCATGCCCTAATGATTGCATCCTCTACCACGGTGCGTACGAGGATTTGAACACATGCTCGGTATGTGGTGCATTGTGGTATAAGATCAGACGAGATGACCCTGGTGATGTTGATGGCGAGCCCCGCAGGAAGAGTGTTCCTGCGAAGGTGATGTGGTATGCTCCTATAATACCACAGTTGAAACGACTGTTCAGAAACAAAGAGCATGCCAAGTTGATGCGATGGCACAGTGAGGACCGTAAGAAAGATGGGAAGTTGAGAGCACCCGCTGACGGGTCGCAGTGGAGAAAAATCGAGAGAGAGTACTGGGCTGAGTTTGCACTTGACCCAAGGAACATATGGTTTGGTTTAAGCGTGCATGGCATTAATCCTTTCGGGGAGCAGAGCAGCAATCACAGCACCTGGCCCGTGACTCTATGTATGTATAACCTTCCTCCTTGGGCGTGCATGAAGCGGGAGTTCATTATGATGCCAGTTCTCATCCAAGGCCCTAAGCAACCCGAAAACGACATTGATGTGTACCTAAGGCCATTAGTTGAAGAAATTTTATAGCTGTGGAATGGAAATGGTGTACGTGCATGGGATGAGCACAGACAGGAGGAATTTAACCTGCATGCGTTGCTGTTTTTAACCATCAACAATTGGCCCGCTCTCAGTAACCTTTAAGGATAGACAAACAAGGGATACCACGCATGCACGCACTATTTAGCTGACACCGAAAGTATATTCCTGGACAAATGCAGGAAGAATGTGTACCTGGGCCATCGTCGATTTCTTCTGACCAACCATCAATGTCGAAAGAAAGGCAAGCATTTCAAAGGCGAGGCAGATCACCGGAAGAAGCCCGCCACGCATACCGGTGATCACGTACTTGCTATGGTCAATGATTTACACGTAATCTTTGGAAAGGGTCCCGATGGACTAGTTGTTCCGAGTGACGCTGGGGGACACGCACCCATGTGGAAGAAGAAATCTATATTTTGGGACCTACCCTACTGGAAAGACCTAGAGGTCCGCTCTTCAATCGACGTGATGCACGTGACGAAGAACCTTTGCGTGAACCTGCTAGGCTTCTTGGGCATGTATGGGAAAACAAAAGATACAGCTGAGGCACGGGAGGACCGGCAACGTTTGCACAAAAAAGACGGCATGCCTCCAGAGCAGTATGAAGGTCCTGCCAGCTACGCTCTTACCAAATAAGAAAAGGAAATCTTCTTTGAATGCCTGCTTAGTATGAAGGTACTGACTGGCTTCTTGTCGAATATAAAGGGAATAATAAATATGCCAGAGAAAAAGTTCCAGAACCTAAAGTCTCATGACTTCCACGTGATTATGACGCAACTGCTTTCGGTTGCATTGAGGGGGCTTCTACCGGAAAACGTCCGATTAGCCATTGTGAAGCTATGTGCATTCCTCAATGCAATCTCTTAGAAGGTGATCGATCCAGAAATCATACCAAGACTAAGGAGTGATGTGGTGCAATGTCTTGTCAGTTTCGAGCTGGTGTTCCCACCATCCTTCTTCAATATCATGACGCACGCCCTAGTTCATCTAGTTGACGAGATTGTCATTCCGGGCCCCGTATTTCTACACAATATGTACCCCTTTGAGATGTTCGTGGGAGTCCTAAAGAAATATGTCTGTAACCGCGCTAGGCCAGAAGGAAGCATCTCCATGGGCCATCAAACAGAGGATGTCATTGGGTTTTGGGTTGACTTCATTCCTGGCCTTAAGAAGATAGGTCTCCCTGAATCGCGGTATGAGGGGAGACTAACTGGAAAAGGCACGCTTGGAAGGGACTCAATAATATGCAGGGACGGATATTCTTGGTCTCAAGCACACTACAAAGTTCTACAGAACTCTGCCTTGGTGACCCCGTATGTCGATTAACACAAGAACAGTCTACGCTCCAAACACCCGGAGCAGTGCGATGACTGGATTACATGTGAACACATTAGGACTTTAGCAGTTGGTTGGAAACACGTCTCAGAGGTGACAACACTGTTTATAATGAGCTGTACTCATTGTCCAGGGGACCATCTTCGACTGTATTGACTTACAAAGGATACGAGATAAATGGGAATACATTTTACATGATCGCCCAAGATCAAAGAGCACCAACCAAAACAGTGGTGTCCGCTTTGATGAAGCAACTGAGAGGGGAAAGGACACATATTATGGTTACATAGTGGACATATGGGAACTTGACTACGGACATGATTTTAAGGTCCCTTTGTTTAAGTGCAAATGGAATGACAATAGTGGATCTGAACAATCTTGGGTACACTGACGAACCGTTCGTCCTAGCCAATGATGTGGCACTGGTTATCTATGTGAAGGACATGTCTACCAAACAAAGAAAAAAAAGATAAGGAAGCGAATACATCATATGATGAGCCAAAGCGCCACATAGTTCTTTCAGGAAAAATGGACATCTTGGGAGTGGAGGGCAAGACAGACATGTCCGAAGATTATGAAAAGTTTCATGAAATTCCTCCCTTCAAAGTCAAGGCTGTCCCAAGCATCCTGATAAATGATGAAGATTATCCATGGTTACAGCGCAATAAGAAAATGACACAAGCAAAGAAAAAGTGAAGACTTTCTCCACAACTATTATGATGATACCATGCCAACTTTCAACCTTTTCGTAGTTCATTTGAAATGCCTGTTGTAACAGACAAGTTTCCGTATGAAATCCTGATACTTCGAAAGAGATTGTCCGTTTTGTACATGAAGTGCATCCAGTTTTTGCCGTAACCCTCTCAACTTTCTTGCACATGCTATGTGGATGAAATGATGATACCATGCCAACTTCCAACCTTTTGAGAGTTCATTTGAAATGCTTTTCAATTTCAGATTCTTATAGCTCAAAATTGTCAGTAAATGCATGAAAAATAAGAAATGAAGTCAGAAAGGGGTGAAAATTGATGATGTAAGTAGAAACCAAATAAAATAAAATAAACGCTAATAAAATATATAAGTAGAAACAAAATAAAATAAAATAAAATAAACTTTGATAACATAAATAAAATTTATGGACCTAAAATTACCAAAGTATTTTCTGTTCAAAACATTATAAGCAAAAAGAATTTTCCTGAAATAAATAAAATAGCAACAGTAAGTATTTTATTGTAAGTAGAAAGAAAATAAAATAAATAAAGCAAAAAAGAAAATAGAAAACTAGGAAAAAATAAAAAAAATGCCACCTACTAGTTCACCACGGCCTGAATACGACTAGAAACCCATCCATGGGCCATGATTCAGGCCCTCAAAAGGCCCAGGAGGCCCACAGGCATAACATTGCAAGATTAGGCCCAGAGGCCTGCAGTTGAGAGGAGCTCAATGGAGCTGGCGGGGCAGGACTTATAAACAGGTCCTGCCGCTCCTCTGCTAGCGAGGTGGGACTAAACATCCCATCGCACCGCGGCTTTGGCAGCAGGACAATGGCCGAAGTTGGTGCCAAGAACCGGGACCAATTCACACCTTTGGTCCCGGTTTGTGGCACCAACCGGTACCAATGCCCCCCCCTTTAGTCCCGGTTGGTGCCACCAACCGGGACCAAAGCCCTCTGCTTCCCACCCTTTGGGCTGCTGAAAAGAGACCTTTGGTCCCGGTTGGTGTCACCAACCGAGACTAAAGGGCAGCATGGTCCTAGTTGGTGCCACGAACCGGGACTAATGCTTCGACTATATAAGAAACACTCGTGAAAATTTTCAGTTTTCGTCGCCAGTTGCCCCCCGCCCGACAACACCGCAAGCTCATCCGCGCTGCCAGGCTGCCCCGCCACCGTCGTCGTCGCCCGTGCTCCCGAGCCCACGCCGACGCCATCCGCCGCCCACGCCGTCGCCCATCGTAGTCGCCCTCCGCCCCCCCGCCGCCGTCACCGTCGCCCTCTGCCGCCCCCGAGCCGTTGCCCGTCACCGTCACTGTCGCCCTCCGCCCCTGCCGCCGTCGCCATCGCCCTCCGCCGCCCACGCCGTCGCCCTCCACCGCCCCCGCCATCGCCCTCGCTGGCCGCCCCCGATGTGAGCCGCCGCCGCCACGGCTCTATTAATTTTTTCCATATAATTTGTATTATTTTTTGTTCATTGCATTTTTTTCATATATATAATGTATATATGTATGTGGTAGCTATATGATGAATGGATGTGCTATGTATGTATGAATATAATGTTCATAGCATTTTTTTGTTTATATATGTTTTTTCATATATGTATTAATTTTTTATTTAAGTTAGTAGATATCGTTTTTAGGTTAGTGCTTTGTAGTTGAACTAGTTGATTTAATAAAACTATATTAAATTTTACTATATATAGAAGTAGTTTATTTTTAATAAGAACTACTTTATTTTATTTATTTATAGTATAAATTCTTAGTAGTTGAACTAGTTGATTTAATAAAACTACTTTATTTTACTATATATGGAAGTAGTTTATTTTTAGCAAGAAAATTAATAGAACTAGTTTATTTTTATAGTTCAAGCAATTAATCCCGCATCGACATCGACGATGCCTATCCCGCATCCTCGTCGTCGACTCGGTGGAGGAGGCCGGCTTGATCAGAGGGGCCATGTCCGGGACTGTGCTCCGTCGGGCTGGTATTGGGAGGTGCTACCTTCCGGGGACGTAGGTTGGTGAGGAGCCAGCCCGTTGTTGACCCGCTCCTTGTTTGGTGGCGGTCGTGTGGGCCAGTGACAGTGCCGAGGCTTCCGGGCACCGCGGAGGTGGTACGTCACCGTGTCAACGAGGAGGACGAGCACGTCCATCGCTACATGGTTGCGTTGGAGGGCAGGTTCGACAATACCTGGCAGTTTCTTCAGGGATCTCACTGGAGCTATGATCATGTGATTGATAACCCGCAAGTATACGGGATAGTTGTAGCCTCTTTCGATAAGTAAGAGTGTCGAACCCAACTAGGAGCTAAAGGTAGAACAAATACTCTCTCAAGTCCTATCGGCCACTGGTACGACTCTACGCACGCTTGACGTTCGCTTTACCTAGAACAAGTAAGAAACTAGAAGTACTTTGTAGGTGTGATATAATAGGTTTGCAAGAAAATAAAGAACACGTAAATAAAAGCTAGGTGCTGTTTAAATAAAGAAACAAGAAAGTAAATATAGCGAGTGTGGAAAAGTGGTGATAGGAGTTGTGGAAGTGTCCCTAAGCAATTGACTACGTTACTAGACCGATAGCAAGTTTTATGTGGGAGATGCATAAGCTAACATACTTTCTCTTCTTGGATCATATGCACTTATGATTGGAACTCTAGCAAGCGTCTGCAACTACTAAAGATTCATTAAGGTAAAACCCAACCATAGCATTAAAGCATCAAGTCCCCTTTTATCCCATACGCAACAATCCCCTTACTCGGGTTTGTGTTTCAGTCACTCACGCAACCCACCATAAAAGAATCATGAACGTATTGCAACACCCTACAGCGGGAATCCCTCACGCTTGCGCGACACGGAGGGCACAATAGGACAGCAACATAAGCACAAGCAAATTAAATCAATCATAGCAATTCATCAACCACCAATAGGACAACGAAAATCTACTCAGACATCATAGGATGGCAACACATCATTGGATAATAATATGAAGCATAAAGCACCATGTTCAAGTAGAGGGTACAACAGGATGCGGGAGAGTGGACTGCTGGATATAGAAGGGGGAAGGTGATGGAAATGTTGGTGAAGATGATGGCGGTGTTGGTGAATATCGCGGTGATGATGATGGCCCCGGCGGCGTTCCGGCGCCACCGAAAGCAAGGGGAGAGAGCCCCCCTTCTTCTTCTTCTTCCTTGACCTTCTCCCTAGATGGGAGAAGGGTTTCCCCTCTGGTCCTTGGCTCCCATGTCTTGGGAGGGGCGAGAGCCCCTCCGAGATTGGATCTATCTCTCTGATTCTACGTTCCCTGTTTCTGCCCCTTCACCGTTTCCTTTATATTTGGAGATCCGTAGCTCCGATTGGGGTGAATCTTTCGTCCAGATTTTTCTCGTAAAATTAGCTTTATTGCGGCAAAAGAAGGGCATAAACCGCCTTACGGGGGGCCCACGAGAGCCCAGGGCACGCCCAGGGGTAGGGGGCACGCCCCCCTGTCTCGTGGCCACCCGGACACCGTTTCGCGTTGATTCTTCCTCCGGAAAATCCCAAATATTCCAAAATAATTCTCCGTCTGTTTTTATCCCGTTTGGATTCTGTTTGATATTGATTTTCTGCAAAACATAAAACACGCAACAGACAGGAACTGACACTGGGCACTGGATCAATATGTTAGTCCCAAAAATAGTATAAAAAGTTGCCAAAAGTATATGAAAGTTGAAGAATATTGGCATGGAACAAACAAAAATTATAGATATGACGGAGACGTATCAGCATCCCCAAGCTTAATTCCTGCTCGTCCTCGAGTAGGTAAATGATAAAAAAGATAATTTTTGATGTGGAATGCTACCTAGCATAATCTTGATCATATGTCTAATCATGGCATGAATATTAAGACACGAGTGATTCAAAGCGATAGTCTATCATTTGACATAAAAACAATAAGACTTCAAGCATACCAACCAAGCAATTATGTCTTATTGAAATAACATAGCCAAAGAAAGCTCATCCCTACAAAATCATATAGTCTGGCTATGCTCCATCTTCGTCACACAAAATACTCCCATCATGCACAACCCCGATGACGAGCCGAGCAATTGGTTCATACTTTTTAACGCGCTTCAGCTTTTTCAACTCTTACGCAATACATGAGCGCAAGCCATGTGCATAGCACTATGGTGATATATGGTGGTGAGGACAAAAAGGGAGAACATAGTCTCACATCAACTAGGCGTATCAACGGGCTATGGAGATGCCCATCGATAGATATCAATGTGAGTGAGTAGGGATTGCCATGCAACGGATGCACTAAGAGCTATAAGCGTATGAAAGATCAAACTGGAAACTAAGTGGGTGTGCATCCAACTTGCTTGCTCATGAAGACCTCGGGCGTTTGAGGAAGCCTATCATCAGAATATACGAGCCAAGTTCTATAATGAAAATTCCCACTAGTATATGAAAGTGAAAGCATAGGAGGCTCTCTCTATGAAGAACATGGTGCTACTCTGAAGCACAAGTGTGGAAAAAGGATAGTAACATTGCCCCTTCTCTCTTTTTCTCTCATTTTTTTCTTTTTCTTTTTCACTTTTTTTCATTTTTATTTATTTTATTTTCTTTCTTCCTTTTTGGTGGGCTTTTTTGGCCTCTTTTTTATTTGGGCTTCTTTGGCCTCTTTTATTTTTCATAAAGTCCGGAGTCTCATCCCGACTTGTGGGGGAATCATAGTCTCCTTCATCCTTTCCTCACTGGGGCAATGCTCTAATAATGATGATCATCACACTTTTATTTACTTACAACTCAATATTACAACTCAAAGCTAGAACAAAATATGACTCTATATGAATGCCTCCGGCAGTGTACCGGGATATGCAATGAATCAAGAGTGACATGTATGAAAATTATGAAGGTGGCCTTGCCACAAATACGATGTCAACTACATGATCATGCAAAGAGCAATATGACAATGATGAAACGTGTCATAATAAACGGAACGGTGGAAAGTTGCATGGCAATATATCTCGGAATGGCTATGGAAATGCCATATAGGTAGGTATGGTGGATGTTTTGAGGAGGGTAAATAATGGTTTTATGCTACCGACGAAAGTTGCACGGTAAAATAGAAACTAGCAAAGTGGAAGGTTGAGTGTGCGTATATCCATGGACTCACATTAGTCATAAAGAACTCATATACTTATTGCAAAAGTCTACTTAGCCCTCGAAGCAAAGTACTACTACGCATGCCCCAAGAGGGATAGATTGGTAGGAAAAGACCATCGCTCGTCCCCGACTGCCACTCATAAGGAAAGCAATCAAAGAGCACCTCATGCTCCAACTTCGTTACGTAACGGTTCACCATACGTGCATGCTACGGGACTTGCAAACCTCAACACAAGTATTTCTCAATTTCATAGTTACTCAACTAGCACGACTCTATTATCACCACCTTTATATCGCAAAACTATTGCAAGGAATCAAACATATCATATTCAGTGATCTACAAGTTTAGGTAGGATTTTATGACTAACCATGTGAATGACCAATTCATGTCATCTCTCTAAATAGATATAAGTGAAGCAAGAGAGTTTAATTCTTTGTACAAAAGATATGCCCATGCTCTAAAAAATATAAGTGAAGCAAAAGAGCATTCTACAAATGGCGGTTGTCTATATGAAGAGAAACATGCAATCCAACTTCAAATGATATAAGTGAAGCACATGAAGCATTCTATAAAGCCATACTCAAAAGATTTAAGTGAGGTGCAATGAGCATTCTATAAATCAACCAAGGACTATCTCATACCAGCATGGTGCATAAAATAAAAATGAAAACAAAATGCAAAAGACGCTCCAAGACTTGCACATAATGCATAAATGAAATGAATACGAAAACATACCGATACTTGTTGAACAAAGAGGGGATGCCTTCCGGGGCATCCCCAAGCTTAGACGCTTGAGTCTCCTTGAATATTTACTTGCGGTGCCTCGGGCATCCCCAATCTTGAGCTCTTGCCTCTCTTCCTTTTCCTCATATCGAGACCTCCTCGTTTAGACACTTCATCCACACAAAACTTCAACAGAAAACTCGGTAAGATCCGTTAGTATAATAAAGCAAATCATTACTCTAAGTACTGGTGAAAACCAATTCATATTTTGTTTTTGCATTGTGTCTACTGTAATATAACTTTTCCATGGCTTAATCCACTGATATAAATTGATAGATTCATCAAAACAAGCAAACTATGCATCAAAAACAGAATCTGTCAAAAACAGAACAGTCTGTAGCAATCTGAACATCCACCATACTTCTGTTACCCCAAAAATTCTACCAAAATTAGTAAAAATAAACAAGTTGTATAGAAAGAAATTGCAAGAAGAATCAGAACCAATTGAAGTTCCAGATAAAAATGTAAAATCATGCACTATAGCCAAAGTTTCTGTCCTGCACCGTACAAACCAACAAGCATTGTAAACATCCTAAAGGCAAACCTTGGCACATTATTTTTATAATACAATGGAATTGTACAAGGGGATAATTATTTTTGTTGAAAATTTTCTGTAATCAAGATTCACAAAGTTTCCGTGAGCATGAACAAAGTTTAAGGATAGCTCCCACTTCAACAATGCTTGTCTTTCTCACTTCCATTTTCCTTTTTGAAAAGTTTTTGGGTTGCCCTCTTTATTTTTTTTGTTTTTAAACTATATAAAAGCACTCAACAGAAATAAATGACTCTCTAAAACTTCTGGGTTGTCTCCCTGATAGCGCTTTCTTTAAAGCCATTAAGCTAGGCATTTAGTGCTCAAGTAATGGATCCACCCGGATCCCAAGGTATATCAAAGCCAATTTTAATTAACAATGATTTGTAATTTAGTAGTGAGCACAAAGTAACATATATCAAGCAACAACGAAGTCTAACTCTCTTCCTATGCATCGTCATGTCATACGAGAACAATTCATGCACACATAGTAAAGGCCAACGCATAGTATAAGCAGTTTCTTGCAATTTCATAGTATGGGAAACATAGAGAGGTGGAGACAAAGTTCCTCTCTGATAATAATTGCAAGTAGGAGCAGCAATCACATGCATATTATATCTATCAAAATCATCATGTTCAATGGTAAAAGGCAACCCATCAATATAATCCTTAATAAGCACAAACTTCTCCGATAAAGTGTAGCAGGGAGAATTCAAAAAGATAATAGGACTATCATGCGTGGGATCAATAGAAACAATTTCATGTTTAACATAAGGAACTATAGCAAGTTCATCTCCATAAGCATAATTCATATTGGCATCTTGTCCACAAGCATAGCAAGCATCATCAAAAAGGGATATTTCAAACAAATTCAAGGGATCATAGCAATCATCCTTCGGTAAGCACGAACGGGAATTAAATAATGTATGAGTTAGAGGGTTACTCTCATTAGAAGGTGGGAATGGGTAGCTAATCCGCTCTTCCTCCTTTTGTTCTTCACTCTCCTCATCATCTTTTTCATCCAATTTTTTATGAGCTCATAGTTTCATCAATTTCTTCTTCCATAGCTTCCTGCAAAATATTAGTCTCTTCTTGGACAGCGGAGACTTTCTTCATAAAAACATTAATATAGTAATTGTATTCATAATTTTCATAGCAATATCTAAGCATATCAAGATTTTCAGGCCTATAACCATCATCATCAAAAGCTTCATACTTTTCAAACAAAGCTTCAATTTCATAAGCAGCCTTAAAAGCAACAAATTCTTCTATTTGTTCCACATCATAGTAATCATATATACCATTAGCATAAGAAGCTAAGGTTTCATTATCATTAAATTTGCATGAAAAGGGAAGGTGTGGAGCCTCCATCCTAGAGCAACAAGTACATGAGATGTAGATGTAGTAGTGAGCACACAGTATCATATCTCAAGCATAGATTCCAGGCATACCAACGCAACATAATAAATTGATCCCATAATAGTTTCCCTTTTTGTGTCGAGCGATAATCCCTAAAGTATTCACGTTGATCCAACGTGTCTCCCATTATAAAGTTGAATGGGGTTTTCTCAGGATTATCAAAGTAGTACATAATATCTCTCGCATAATGAGAGTCGGGGTTTTTTAGGAGTTACCCCATCTACATGAGTAGCAAGTACATCTATTTTTTTGTATTTTGCGTTCCATATCCATAACTAAAGATAGAGAAAAACTTAGAACAGAAAATAAAAATTACTTAGTGATAAAGCAAACAAGCACACACGAGAATATTCACCCACGCTATGACTCCCCGGAAACGGCACCAGAAAAAGGTCTTGATAACCCGAAAGTATACGGGATAGTTGTAGCCTCTTTCGATAAGTAAGAGTGTCAAACCCAACAAGGAGCTAAAGGTAGAACAAATACTCTCTCAAGTCCTATCGGCCACTGATACGACTCTATGCACGCTTGACGTTCGCTTTACCTAGAACAAGTAAGAAACTAGAAGTACTTTGTAGGTGTGATAGGATAGGTTTGCAAGAAAATAAAGAACACGTAAATAAAAGCTAGGTGCTGTTTAAATAAAGAAACAAGAAAGTAAATATAGCGAGTGTGGAAAAGTGGTGATAGGAGTTGTGGAAGTGTCCCTAAGAAATTGACTACGTTACTAGACCGATAGCAAGTTTTATGTGGGAGAGGCATAAGCTAACATACTTTCTCTTCTTGGATCATATGCACTTATGATTGGAACTCTAGCAAGCGTCCGCAACTACTAAAGATTCATTAAGGTAAAACCCAACCATAGCATTAAAGCATCAAGTCCCCTTTTATCCCATACGCAACAATCCCCTTACTCGGGTTTGTGTTTCAGTCACTCACGCAACCCACCATAAAAGAATCATGAACGTATTGCAACACCCTACAGCGGGAATCCCTCAAGCTTGCGCGACACGGAGGGCACAATAGGACAGCAACATAAGCACAAGCAAATTAAATCAATCATAGCAATTCATCAACCACCAATAGGACAACGAAAATCTACTCAGACATCATAGGATGGCAACACATCCTTGGATAATAATATGAAGCATAAAGCACCATGTTCAAGTAGAGGGTACAGCTGGATGCGGGAGAGTGGACCACTGGATATAGAAGGGGGAAGGTGATGGAGATGTTGGTGAAGATGACAACGGTGTTGGTGAATATCGTGGTGATGACGATGGCCCTCGGCGGTGTTCCGGCGCCACCGGAAGCAAGGGGGAGAGAGCCCCCCTTCCTTTTCTTCTTCCTTGACCTTCTCCCTAGATGGGAGAAGGGTTTCCCCTCTGGTCCTTGGCTCCCATGGCTTGGGAGGGGTGAGAGCCCCTCCGAAATTGGATCTATCTCTCTGTTTCTGCGTTACCTGTTTCCGCCCCTTCACCGTTTACTTTATATCTGGAGATCCATAACTCCGATTGGGGTGAATCTTTCGCCTAGATTTTTCTTGTAAAATTAGCTTTCTTGCGGCAAAGGAAGGGCATCAACCTCCTTACGGGTGGCCCACGAGAGCCCAGGGCGCGCCCAGGAGTAGGGGGCGCGCCCCCCTGTCTCGTGGCCACCCTGGACACCGTTTCACGTTGATTCTTCCTCCCGAAAATCCCAAATATTCCAAAATAATTCTCCGTCCGTGTTTATCCCGTTTGTATTCTGTTTGATATTGATTTTCTGTGAAACATAAAACATGCAACAGACAGGAACTGGCACTTGGCACTGGATCAATATGTTAGTCCCAAAAATAGTATAAAAAGTTGCCAAAAGTATATGAAAGTTGAAGAATATTGGCATGGAACAATCAAAAATTATAGATACGACGGAGACGTATCAGTGATGGTTCCTTCTCTTTGGGTGTCCACCGCCCACGACGATACCCGTCGGGCGCTACGGTTCTAGCTGTATTAGTGATGCTATATGTATGATAGTATTCGAGGAGTATTAGTGATAATATTTGACGATGTACGGACACAAGAGATGATGTAGTTTTGCTTATAACTGAATGCATGCTAATTTGAATACTACTTTACTTTACGATTTGGTTTTTCTTATTGAATGCTCAAATTGGAAAAGTACTCCTACTTTGAATGCTAAAATTGGAGAGCACTATGCAGAATTCTAGGAGCCCCCTCCATCATCCGCGTCGTCGTCCCCGTCACCGACCCCCCTCCGACCTCGAGGTAAGACCAGCCAAATCTCCATGTCAATATGAGCTCCTATAATATGAGTCCTTGGGTTGACTTTAAGTCTGTCGAGTCGCCACCTATATGAGAGGACGAAGAATCCCGACTATTGTCGTGGGGGTAGCTTCTCCTTCGTTCCCATGTGCTAGACACAATTTGGTGTAATGCACTCGGGAACGAAAGGAGGAGCTACCATCACCGACGGTCGCAAATGTCAGAGAGGAATCAGTGAGGGAGAGTCTCCAACCATATATATATATGAGAGGACGAAGAATCCTGATTGTTGTCGTGGGGGTAGCTTCTCCTTCATTCAAGAAAAGGCTCGACAGACCGATAGTCAACCCGTGATGAATAATAATGATCTAATTTAGGTTTTTAGTACATATATTTAATTGTACAAGTTTAATATTTGAATTATGAACATAGGACATGTCATACTCGGACGACGAAAGCTAACTGGGGGAGTGCGACTGGTGCCATGACGACCGAGGTATGTGCGACAGGTTCCTTGAGCTGGACGAAGATTGGAGCTTCAACATTAAGCTCGAGGAGACCTTCGATGTTGAAACGGTACGTAACGACGACAAGAGTTTTTTTCGTAATTAAGCACGACTTCAACTATTTTAACGTGTACTTTTCATCTTTTCCAATTCGACTAGCTTATCCCATGCTATGCAAGACACTATGTCTTGGAGAGGATGGGTTTTGAAGACCATCAAAGTATGGAAACAAAGAAAATTCACCTAAGGACCCATCATGGTGTGGATTTTGAAGTAAAGCTGTACAATTCTGAGAGTGTAACCCATTTTGGTTGCAAAAATTGGGAAGCACTTTGCAAGATGTATGGTTTTGATGAGGGTATGCTTGTCACCATGGATCTTGGTGATCCTAAAATTGAGCTAGACAATATGGACATTTGGGTCCTTGTTGATACACTTCCAATTCTTCCGCTATGTGAGCTTTCTCAAACATAGTTATTAAGTAATTTATATTGTTTATTTCAAAATAGTTGACAACTTATTTCCATTGACATCTTATTTTCATTCTTCAAAGAATGTGCGGAAGATGGTAGACAGAACCCACTACACCGATGGCTCCAAATTAACTTATCAGGAGAAAAATCATCTGATCTCATTTTGTACTAATCTTGAGAATTACAATATCTACAATCGAACTCCTCAACATTATGGTCAATACGTGCCACTAGTGCATGTGTTGAACTACGGTAAATACCATGGAGATACCCTGGTAAGATTTTTTACTATTACGACATCCATGCATCTTTTGCATACTTCTAAAACTAGTACATCATTGCTAACTACGAAGTTATTACTATGTTTTTCAACAGATAATCCCGAATGATTGTGTACCTCATCTGATGTATCTGCATGGTCGCCTTGATGTTTTGAATATACAACCAGGTCATCCTACGAATCTCAACTGTCCATACCGGATTTCTAAAAGAAGTGGAGACATGACAATCAAAGAATGGAAAAATGTATGGACAGTCGTAAGGAGCTTCTTGGAAGCAAAAGGAAGCGAAGTGCAAGAATTGGAGACAGGATGATCTCCATTCTCCATAATGGAGAGTCAGGGTCTATATTGTTTTATGCTATTTTACGTTAAGGGTATTTAGGTCCTACCTAATACTGATGATCATGTGCTAAGAACAATTAAGTAGGGTTGGTTCGATGACTATGAGGATGATGATCGTATGACTTGTTAACGAGTAGAAGTTGTATGATGATGCATGATTAGTAGGACTTGTTATTATATATGATGATGCATGATCCGAGCATGAACAGTTATTATATATCAGTGGGTGAAATGAACATAGCGCAGTAGCATTGGTAAACGAAGCACGGAGATATAAGAGAGGACACTTCTCTCTATTAGCTTGCTAATAACAACCTAAATTAACCCCGAAAACCACTAAACCAGCCCCTTTAAAAAAACCTCAGCTCCAGCCAGCTGGTGACGCGTGGATGCCTTTTGGTCCCGGTTTATGACACCAACCGGGACCAAAGGCCCCCATGCCTGGGCTGGCCACAGCGGCCACGTGGAGGCCCATCTGTCTCGGTTCGTGTAAGAACCGGGACTAAAAGCCAAGGGCATTAGTAACGACCTTTTAGTCCCGGTTCCTAAACCAGGACAGAAGGCCCTTACGAACCGGGACAAATGGCCCTTTTTCTACAAGTGTTAGTGTCATCGGGCAAGCTTGGACCCTGGCTCAAAGCTTGTTCAGCTCTAACTGGGACAGTCTAGTTTGCCTCCTACCTTTTATGCGTGATTTGTTTGTCACCTTTCTTGGTCCTTGTTGTTCGCAAGCAGGATGGATGCTCCTCTGTCCAGAGCAAGAGGGAGGTGTGCACTCTCCGTTGACATCTTCATGTGTGCGGTGTGATGATGTCCGGTGCTTTTTCAAGGAGATGTGGTTTCTCTCTTGTCAGTAGTCTCAAGTTCTTCTTGTTGGGGTGCGACTGTGCTCATGCTCGACAGCGAGTTGACGGCTTCCGGTAGGGCACATGTGCTTTGCGCTTTGTGTGTGTGTGTTACTTCCTCCGTCCGAAAAGCTTGGGACAAGCTTTTTCGGACGAAGGGGGTATGTGGTTTTCTCGTCACCTTGTCATAGGTGTATGATTGCATGATGTATTGCTCTTCGTGCATAGGCACGTATATATGATGTACAATGGTGGTCCATGAACCTCAACTATACAAGGAACTAGGAGGCGGGCCCAATACACAATATGCACATAACACATATACTCAACACCCCCTCCCCTGCAGTCGAAGCGGCACCGCGGCTGACGCAAAGACTGGACTGGAACTCCTCAAATGACGCTGTAGGCAAGCCCTTGGTCATTATATCGGCAAATTGTTGGGAAGTAGGGACGTGTAAAACACGAATATGGCCAAGGGCCACCTGTTCCCGAACAAAATGAATATCCAACTCAATATGCTTCGTCCGTCGATGATGCACCGGGTTAGCGGAGAGGTAGACCACTGAGAAGTTGTCGCAGTAGACCACCATGGCACGATCAACAGGGCAAGAGAGCTCCTGAAGCAGCTGGCGAAACCACGAACACTCGGCTACGGTGTTGGCCACCGCAGGATACTCAACCTCAGCACTAGAACAAGAGACCGCAGGCTACCGTTTGGACGACCACGAGATAAGTGAGGGTCCAAGGTAGACACAATAGCCCGAAGTGGAGCGACGAGTGACGAGGACATGTATTAGAGGTAGGGTAACAGGCGTGACCTAAAGACCCTACCCATGGACACCATACACTTTGTACTGGGCCCCTAGGCCAGATCGCCGTCCAGACGTACCGCAACTTGAAAGTCACTCGGACGGCAACAACCACTCGGAGCACAGCACTCCACTCGACGAGCTCATTCCACTCGGCAGTGTAACTCACTCGGATATGCGAAGACCAATAGTCAGCATGACGAGTTTGTAGTGGGCAGGTATTATGGCATTGATGCTCCACTTTGTAACATAGGAGGTGAGGTGGTGGCACACTCTATATAACCCACCCCCACCACTAGACGAGGGGACGCTCTGGCTTCCACCTCTCTCTCTTTTCACCATTAGTCTTAGGACTTAGCTCAGGCATGGGGATCCATTCCTCTCTCACACACATACATTGTAATCTCCAGATATATACTCAGATAAAACAAAGCCTCTCCGGAGCACGAGACATAGGGTTGTTATCTCCACCGTGAGAGGCCCGAACTCGCTAAAACCACAGTGTCACCCATATGCATCTCGATAGATCATGCTCCGTTACCCTATACCTTATTATTGTCGGAATCGTTCCCACGACAGTTGGCGCCACCTTGGGGCATGGCGTCTATCGAGCCATGATGCAGATGGTTATTTTACAACCACCGACGGCAGATCGATTCCCGATGAAGGAAACATGCATCAATCCAAACACTTACAAGAAACCGGTTGCACCTCTGCGCACGGCCACCGGCACCGTCCACCCCGTCATCGTCTCCAACCTCAGTACAGCCGAGTGCATGTGCGGCCATCGGCGCCGTCTCCGTTGTCGTTGTCAATGACCTTGGCACAATCGATTGTGCCTCGTCTGCGACATCATCGTTGAGCCTCCACGCGTGGCCGCCGGTGCCATCCGCCTCATCATCGGCACGCACGGTCGCCGGCGTCGTCCGCTTCATCGTCGTCTTCAACCTTGTCGATGAGCCCCCACGCACGGCTACCGATCCCACCTTGTGTTCTCGGCCTCCGCGGTGGAAGCGCAGGCCCGATACGACGCAGGCGCACGTCGCTCCTTCCTCTGGCGCCAGTCGCCGGCGATGGTCTCCGCGGCAGAGGCGCGCTGCAGCGGCGACCTACAAAACAGCCATGACCCGCAACCTGCAACCTGGCTGTTCAGGGTCAAAGGAGTCAATGCCTCCTAAACTCTCTCGTAAGTGCATGCATAATACGGTCACTTCCATGATCAATTAACTGCATGCAGGGAAAAAAAGGAAACTGAAGCGCGATTCCCACCAACAAGCAACCCCGTTGGCTCCGCTTTATCAAGGTATAATCGCCTCATTAAGCAGCCAATTGGTGAGGATTTACAATCGTCAGTTACGTAATTACTGCGGTCATAAGTGCATTGCTCTGGCGCTAGCTAATTAGTGCATGCATGCATGCCGTTAACTCCGTGGCTATGCTGACTATACTTGCTAACTTGCAGGAAAGTGCTGAGACGACAAAAGAATATTCGTGGCTATACTTGCTACTAACTTGCAGGGTCACTAGTCCTGTCGTTCTCCACCGATAGCAGTCCACTCGGACGGACGTTTCGTTCAGGCGAATATAGTGACTCGGCCGCCTGCACGCCAAGTCGCTCAGCTGGTCATGCCACCATCACTTGGGTCACATGATGGATCTTCCACTCAGACAACTGCGAACCTGATTCGTCTAGAGTTCACACAGATGAATCCATTCGGATGCAGACTCAAGTTCACTAGGCCATGGACCCTAGCTCAGTCGGCTGCCTATGCGTTGTCGCTCAGCTGAACACATCTTCATCGCTCAGCGGCCCGTGCAACGTTGCTCAGTGGGGCATGCCTTCAACAACATCCCCGCTCGCCCGCCCCGCGCGTCGCTGCTTAGTTGGACGCGTCTTCATTAACTTGTCCACTCGGTCGCCCCACACGACACCGCTCGGCTGAGAGCATCTTCATCAACCTGTCCGACTCGACCACACTATGCATAGCCACTCGATTGGGCATGTTCTCATCACTCAGCTGCCCCGCACGCCATCGCTCAACTGCACATGCCTTCATCAACTTGTCCGACTCGGCCACCCCATGCATCGTCACTCAGCTGGACATGTCCTCGTCACTTGTCACTCGGCTAGACGCGTCTTCACCACTCGGATGTCCCGCACGTCGCCATTCCGCGGCACGCGTCTACATCACCCTGACGCCCCGCGCATCGTCACTCCATGGGACGCTGCTAAGTCACTCGGATGCCCCACGCATCGTCACTCCGCGGCACGCGTCCACTCAATCGGACGCCCCACAAGTTGCCATTCTGCGGGACGTGTCTACTTCACTCGGCCGCCCCGCGCGTCGCCACTCCGCGGGACGGGTCTACTTCACTCGGACGCCCTGCGCATCGTCACTCCGCGGCAAGCATCTTCATCACTTGGCCGCCCCGTGCGTCGCCATGCCGTGGGATGCGTCTACTTCACTCGGCCGCCCCACGCGTCGCCACTTGGTTGGTCACCTCATCACCACTCGGCCGTCCCGCGCGTTGCCATCGGTTGGTCACCTCATCACCACTCGGTCACCCGGCGACACAGTTTTTACAATCTCATAAATGATTGTTATTCTTTTTTATATGCTCTAAATCCCCCAGTGGGTGACTTAGTTGCGAATCCGTCTCGCCTAAGTTTCAAAAAATCCTGCCGACTGGAGAGTAACCCTCCCACTCGGGGGCTTAGTTGCAGTCCAATACTCGCCTAAGTTTCAAAAAATCCTACCGAGTGGAAAGCAACACTCCTACTCTGGGGCTTAGCTGCAGTCCAGTACTCGCCTAAGTTTCAAAAAATCCTACCGAGTGGAGAGCAACCCTCCCACTCGGGGGCTTAGCTGCAGTCCAGTACTCGCCTAAGTTTCAAAAATCCTACCGAGTGGAGAGCAACCCTCCCACTCGGGGCTTAGCTGCAGTCCAGTACTCGCCTAAGTTTCAAAAAATCCTACCGAGTGGAGAGCAACCCTCCCACTCGGGGGCTTAGCTGCAGTCCAGTACTCGCCTAAGTTTCAAAAAATCCTACCGAGTGGAGAGCAACCCTCCCACTCGGGGGCTTAGCTGCAGTCCAGTACTCCCCTAAGTTTCAAAAAATCCTACCGAGTGGAGAGCAACCCTCCCACTCGGGGGCTTAGCTCCAGTCCAGTACTCGCCTAAGTTTCAAAATATCCTACCGAGTGGAGAGCAACCCACCCACTTTGGGGCTTAGCTGCAGTCCAGTACTCGCCTAAGTTTCAAAAAATCCTACCGAGTGGAGAGCAACCCTCCCACTCGGGGGCTTAGCTGCAGTCCAGTACTCGCCTAAGTTTCAAAAAATCCTACCGAGTGGAGAGCAACCCTCCCACTCGGGGGCTTAGCTGCAGTCCAGTACTCGCCTAAGTTTGAAAATCCTACCGAGTGGAGAGCAACCCTCCCACTCGGAGGGCTTAGCTGTAGTCCAGTACTCGCCTAAGTTTAAAAACACCACTCGGCCGCCCCGCGCGTAGCCGCCAGGTTGGTCACCTCATAACCACTGGGTCGCCCCGTGCGTCGCCCCCAGGTTGGTCACATCATAACCACTGGGCTGCCTCGCGTGTCGCCACTCGGTTGGTCACCTCATAACCACTCGGCCGCTCCGCGCATCGCCACTCCGTTGGTCACCTCATAACCATTCGGCAGCTCCGTGCGTCGCCACTTGGTTGATCACCTCATAACCACTCGGCCGCCCCGCGCATCGCCACTCGGTTGGTCACCTCATAACCACTCAGCCGCCCCGCGCGTCGCCACTCGGTTGGTCACCTCATAACCACTCGGCCGCCCGCACGTCGCCACTCAGTTGGTCACCTCATAACCACTCGGCCGCTCCGCGTGTCGCCACTAGGTTGGTCACCTCATAACCACTCGGCCGCTTCGCGCGTCGCCACTCGGTTGGTCACCTCATAACCACTCGGCTGCTCCGCGCGTCGCCAATCGGTTGGTCACCTCATAACCACTCGGCCGCCCCGCGCGTTGCCACTCAATTGGTCACCTCATAACCACTCAGCCGCTCCGCGTGTCGCCACTCGGTTGGTCACCTCATAACCAATCGGCCGCTCCGCGCGTCGCCACCAGGTTGGTCACCTCATAACCACTCGGCCGCTCCCCGCGTCGCCACCAGGTTGGTCACCTCATAACCACTCGGACGCTCCACGCGTCGCCGCTCGGTTGGTCACCTCATAACCACTCGGCTGCTCTGCACGTCGCCACTCGGTTGGTCACCTCATCACCACTCGGCCGCTCCGCGCGTCGCATGTCGGTTGGTCACCTCATAACCACTCGGCAGCCCCGTGCGTTGCCATCGGTTGGTCACCTCATCACCACTCGGCCGCTCCGCGCGTCGCCTCTCGGTTGGTCACCTCATAACCACTCGGCCACCCCACGTATTGCCATCGGTTGGTCACTACATCACCATTCGGCCGCCCCGTGCGTCGCCACTCGGTTGGTCACCACATCACCACTCGGCCGCCCCGCGCGTTGCCATCGGTTGGTCACCTCATAACCCCTCGGCCGCTCCGCGCGTTGCCACCAGGTTGGTCACCTCATAACCACTCGGCCGCTCCGCGCATCGCCACCAGGTTGGTCACTTCATAACCACTGGGCCACCCCGCGCGTCACCACTCGGTTGGTCACCTCATAACCACTCGGCCGCTCCGTGCGTCGCGACTTGGTTGGTCACCTCATAACCACTCGGCCGCTCCACGCGTCGCCACCAGGTTGGTCACCTCATAACCACTCGGCCGCTCCGCGCGTCGCCACTCGGTTGGTCACCTCATAACCACTCGGCCGCGCCGCGCGTCGCCAATCGGTTGGTCGCCTCATAACCACTCAGCCGCCCCCGCGTGTCGCCACGTGGTTGGTCACCTCATAACCACTCGGCCGCTCCGCGCGTCGCCACTCGGTTGGTCATCTCATAACCACTCGGCCGCTTCGCGCGTCGCCACCAGGTTGGTCACCTCATAACCACTCGGTCGCTCCGCGCGTCGCCACCAGGTTGGTCACCTCATAACCACTCGGCCGCTATGCGCGTCGCCACTCGGTTGGTCACCTCATAACCACTCGGCTGCTCCGCGCGTCGCCACTCGGTTGGTCACCTCATCACCACTCGGCCGCTCTGCGCGTCGCCTCTCGGTTGGTCACCTCATAACCACTCGGCCGCCCCGCGCGTTGCCATCGGTTGGTCACCTCATCACCACTCGGCCGCCCCGTGCGTCGCCACTCGGTTGGTCACCTCCTCACCACTCGGCCGCTCCGCGCGTCGCCTCTCGGTTGGTCACCTCATAACCACTCGGCCACCCCGCGCATTGCCATCGGTTGCTCACCTCATCACCACTCGGCCTCCCCGTGCGTCGCCACTCGGTTGGTCACCTCATCACCACTCGGCCGCCCCGCACGTTGCCATCGGTTGGTCACCTCATCATCACTCGACCACCCCTCGCACCTTCAGACAGCTAAGTCATTTTAATTATGTTAATTTCATCTTCTCTAGTATTCCGTAATTCACACATCACGTTCACTCGGAAGCCACGCCACCGAGTGTACCTCTATGCTCGGTTGCTTATTTTCACATACTTGCTTAGTACTGGTTATGTGACTCCCAAGTCCAATTTCCATTTTTTCGCATACATCATTCACGAACACCATGCGTCGTTCTTCATTTTGAGTTTGCATCGGTTCTCCGGGGCTGCAACTCAGTCGAAACACTACACTTCTGTTTTATCTGAGCCAATATTCCAATGAGTTCAGTCGGGTCCGTCGCTTCATCAAGTTCGAACGGATCCTTCGCTCTTTCAGACTCTTGATTGTTAATCAGCAAGCCCCTTGCACTCCCAGCGGGTGTCTATGGTTGTTATTCACACAAATCATTTCAAGCACACATCAAATTTCCTCTAGAAATTATCTCATTGGCTTGTGACATTATTTACACAAGTTACGCGATCACTCACCGGCCCTATGTGCCAACTTCATCGCTGCTCGCACTCGGTCACCATACCGGTCCCAGCGCACCACAACACCGACCTTGTCGCTCTGTTGACTTCAAACACATCCGGCCAACCCCTCTGTGGAACTCTCTTCATCGTATCAATGATATAGACCTCGTCGAGCATGAGACAGATAAGTCTCTTTCATAATTAAACTTCACACTTCACTCTTTTGCAAGTTTGCCTCTTTCGAGCATCACTCGGAAGCTTCTCCTCATCTTTACCCAAGTCCGACTCGATGAATTGCCAATCATCCATTCAAAACTATATTTCTCATATTCCGACATGTCCGTTGTCGAAGCCTGTAGTATGCTCGGGGGCTACGCCGCACTCGGGGGCTGCATCTCATTTGGAATGACACTCTCCTAAGTGGTCGAGTACTTCATCACCAATCAAACCCTTCACTTCAACAAGTACATTCGATCTGTCACTGAAAAATTTCATAATCACCCAGACACTCTACATGCCATCTTCGTTCCTACTCAAATTCAGTTGTCGCACCGGTCTTGTTGCGCCACAGCCACACTACACCGACCTTGTCGCTACATCAGCTTCGAAAGCATCTGGCTAACTCCTTCAAGGACCATTTTTGCCACTTGGCTGGACACTTAGTCCTTCACTCGTCCACCTAGCATAGCATCACTCGGTTGTGCACATCTTCACGCCTCGACCATCCCGCGTGTCGCCACTCGGTTGTGCACGTCTTCACCCCTCGACCGCCCCGCGCGTCACCACTCGGTTGTGCGCGTCTTCACCACTCGGCCGCCCCGCACGTCGTCACTCGGTTGTGCACATCTTCACGCCTCGACCGTCCCGTGCGTCGCCACTCGGTTCTGCACGCCTTCACCACTCGGCCGCCCCGCGCGTCGCCACTCGGTTTTGCACGTCTTCACCACTCGGCCGCCCCGCACGTCGTCACTCGGTTGTGCACATCTTCACGCCTCGACCGTCCCGCGCGTCGCCACTCGGTTGTGCATGTCTTCACCACTCGGCCGCCCCACGCGTCACCACTCGGTTTTGCACGTCTTCACGACTCGGCCGCCCCGCATGTCGTCACTCGGTTGTGCACATCTTCACGCCTCGACCGTCCTGCGCGTTGCCACTCGGTTGTGGACGTCTTCACCACTCGGCCGCCCCGCGCGTCACCACTCGGTTGTGCGCGTCTTCACCACTCGGCCGCCCCGCGCGTCGCCAGTCGGTTGTGCGCGTCTTCACCACTCGGCCGCCCCGCGCATCACCACTCGGTTGTGCGCGTCTTCACCACTCGGCCGCCCCGCGCGTCGCCACTCGGTTGTGCACGTCTTCACCACTCGGCCGCCCCGCACGTCGCCACTCGGTTCTGCACGTCTTCACCACTCGGCCGCCCCGCGCGTCGCCACTCGGTTTTGCATCTCATAACCACTCAGCCGTCCCGCGCGTCGCCACTCGGTTATACACGTCCTCGCCCCTCGGCCGCCCCGCGCGTCACCATCAGTTGGACATGTCCTCACCTCTACACCCCCAACATGGGAACGACTAGGTTACTCATATGATCAAACCTCATATCACATTCTGTAGCGAGCTTACCTCTTTCGAGCATCACTTGGGGGCTACCTCCAGATCACTCAAGTACTACTCGACTTCTGAGTCGAGGAGAAACAAGCTAGACCAATACCAGATCCTCAAGTACTACTTGACCTCTGAGTCGAAGAGGAACAAGTTCGACTGGTACCAGCTAAGAAGATTTTTAGTTTTCCCAGACCTCCTCCGACTGCCCGCAGTAGACGGCGGTCTCGGGGACTACACCCAATGGGTGCACTCAGCGTGCCCCCACTAGAGTAATCTCCACTCGGTACGGCATGACCAGTCCGAGTGATGAACCACAAAAAAAACAGGCTCTAAGACTCCCGCCGACTGTTGGTATCCACTCGGAACGGTCCGCCCGGTCCGAGTGATGGCCAAACAACAACAAAAATACAGGCTCTAAGACTCCCGCTGACTGCCCGCAGTCGACGGCGGTCTCGGAGACTACACCCAGTGGGTGCACTCAGCGTGCCCCCACTGGAATGGTATCCACTCGAAACGGTCCGCCCGGTCCGAGTTACGGCCAAACAAGAAAAAAAAAGACACGTTCCAGGCGTGAAGAAATTCTGAGTAATCAGTTACTCGATGCAGGACCAACTCCAAATCACTCCAAAAAAATTGCTATAAGATGAGTTCAACGCTCCTCCGTGGACCCGATTGAGCTCATTTCACTCGGACACCGTGCAATCTGGAATCTGTTAAGGCAACACTGGAGATAAGACCACCGGTGACCAGAGGAAGTTCATAAGTGCCTCCGTAGGACTCAACTCATCTGGGAATTCACCTCGACTCGACCCGCTCAACCTCGACCAATTCGGGGGCTAATGACGAGGACATGTATTAGGGGTAGGGTAACAGGCGTGACCTAAAGACCCTACCCATGGACACCATACACTTTGTACTGGGCCCCTGGGCCAGATCACCGTCCAGACGTATTGCAACTTGAAAGTCACTCGGACGGTACCAACCACTCGGAGCACAACACTCCACTCGACGAGCTCATTCCACTCGGCAGTGTAACTCACTCGGATATGCGAAGACCAATAGTCAGCATGATGGTTTTGTAGTGGGAAAGTATTATGGCATTGACGCTCCACTTTGTAACGTAGGAGGTGACGGGGTGGCGCACTCTATATAAGCCACCCCTCACCACTAGACGAGGGGGCGCTCTGGCTTGCACCTCTCTCTCTCTTTTCACCATTAGTCTCAGGACTTAGCTCAGGCATGGGGATCCGTTCCTCTCTCTCACACATACATTGTAATCTCCAGATATATACTTAGATAAAAGAAAGCCTCTCTGGAGCACAAGATGTAGGGTTGTTATCTCCACCGTGAGAGGCCCGAACTCGCTAAAACCAATGGGTCACCCATATGCATCTCAATAGATCATGCTCCGTTACCCTATACCTTATTATTGTCGGAATCGTTCCCACGACAACGAGTGTCAGGGCAGCCCGCTGATACGTCTCTGTCCTATCTATAATTTTTGATTGTTCCATGCCAATATTCTTCAACTTTTATATACTTTTGGCAACATTTTATACTATTTTTTGGGACTAACATATTGATCTAGTGCCTAGTGCCAGTTCCTGTCTATTGCATGTTTTATGTTTCGCGGAAACCCCATATCAAAGGGAGTCCAAACGGGATAAAATCGGAAGGAGAATTATTTTGGAATATTTGTGATTTTTGGGAGGAAGAATCAACATGAGACAATGCCTGAGGTGGCCACGAGACAGGGGCCCACGACCACTCCAGGTGGGCCCCCCCACCCTCCCAGGCCCCTCGTAAGGCGGTTGATGCCCTTCTTTGGCCGCAAGAAAGCTAATTTTTGGAAAATGATCTAGACGAAGGTTTCAATCCAATCAGGGTTGCGGATCTCCAGATATAAAGGAAACAGTGCCGGGGCAGAATTCCAAAACGCAGAAACAGAGAGATAGATCCAATCTCGGAGGGGCTCTCGCCCCTCCCAAGCCATGGGAGCCAAGGGCCAGAGGGGAAACCCTTCTCCCATCTAGGGAGAAGGTCAAGGAAGAAGAAGAAGAAGGGGGGCTCTCTCCCCCTTGCTTCCGGTGGCGCCGGAATGCCGCCGGGGGCCATCATCATCACCGCGATCTTCACCAACACCTCTGCCATCTTCACCAACATCTCCATCACCTTCCCCCATCTATATTCAGCAGTCCACTCTCCCGCAACCCGCTGTACCCTCTATTTGTACATGGTGCTTTATGCTTCATATTATTATCCAATGATGTGTTGCCATCCTATGATGTCTGAGTAGATTTCCGTTGTCCTATCGGTGATTGATGAATTGCTACGATTGGTTTGAGTTGCATGTTTTATTGTTGGTGATGTCCTATGGTGCCCTCCGTATCGTGCAAGCGTGAGGGATTCCCGCTGTAGGGTTTGCAATATGTTTATGATTTTCTTATGGTGGGTGGCATGAGTGACAGAAGCACAGACCCGAGTAAGTAGGTTGTTTGCGTATGGGATAAAGGGGACTTGATACTTTAATGCTATGGTTGGGTTTTACCTTAATGATCTTTAGTAGTTGCGGATGCTTGCTAGAGTTCCAATCATAAGTGCACATGATCCAAGAAGAGAAAGTATGTTAGCTTATGCCTCTCCCTCAAATAGATTTTCAATAGTGATTATCGGTCTAGTAGCGTAGTCAATTGCTTAGGGAAAATTTTACAACTCCTACCACCACTTTTCCACACTCGTTATATTTACTTTATTGCTTCTTTATCTAAATAGCCCCTAGTTTATATTTACGTGTTCTTTATTATCTTGCAAACCTATCCTATCACACCTACAAAGTACTTCTAGTTTCATACTTGTTCTAGGTAAAGCGAACGTCAAGAGTGCCTAGAGTCGTATCAGTGGCCGATAGGACTTGAGAGAGTATTCGTTCTACCTTTAGCTCCTCGTTGGGTTCGACACTCTTACTTATAGGAAGAGGCTACAACTATCCCGTATACTTGCGGGTCATTAAGACCTTTTTCTGGCGCTGTTGCCGGGGAGTCATAGCGTGGGGTGAATATTCTCGTGTGTGCTTGTTTGCTTTATCACTAAGTAATTTTTATTTGCTGTTACAAGTTGTTCTCTATCTTTAGTTATGGATATGGAACATGAAATACCAAAAATATTAGGTGTACTTGCTACTCATGGAGATGGGTTGACTCCTAAAACCCTCAATTCTCATTATGTGAAAGATATTATGTACTACTTTGATAATCCGGAGAAAACCCCATTCAACTTTATAATGGGAGACACGTTGGATCAACGTGAATACTTTAGGGATTATCTCTTGACACAAAAAGGGAAACTATTATGGGATCAAATTAATATGTTGCGTTGGTATGCTCGGGATCTATGCTTGAGATATGATTATAATTGTTGCTCTAGGATGAAGGCTCCACACCTTCCCTTTTCATGCAAATTTAATGATAATGAAACCTTAGCTTCTTATGCTAGAGGTATATATGATTACTATGATGTTGAATAAATTGAAGAATTTGTTGCTTTTAAGGCTGCTTATGAAATTGAATCTTTGTTTGAAAAGTATGAAGCTTTAGATGATGATGTTTATAGGCCTGAAAATTATTCTATATTGAAATATTGCTATGAAAATTATGAATACAATTACAATATTAATGCACTTATTGAGAAAGTCTCCGCTGTCCAAGAAGAGACTAATATTTTGCAGGAAGCTATGGAGGAAGAAATTGATGAAACGATGAGCTCATTGGATGAAAAAGATGATGAGGAGAGCGAAGAACGAAAGGAGGAAGAGTGGATTGATCACTCGTGCCCACCTTCTAATGAGAGTAACTCTTCAACTCATACATTGTTTAATTCCCCTTCGTGCTTACCGAAGGATGATTGCTATGATGATTGCTATGATCCCTTAAATTTGTTTGAAATATCCCTTTTTGATGATGCTTGCTATGCTTGTGGCCAAGATGCCAATATGAATTATGCTTATGGAGATGAACTTGCTATAGTTCCTTATGTTAAACATGAAATTGTTGCTATTGCACCCACGCATGGTAGGTCTATTATCTTTTTGAATTCTCCCGACTACACTATATCAGAGATGTAATATGCATGTGCTTGCTGCTCCTACTTGCAATTATTATGAGAGAGGAACTACATCTCCGCCTCTTTATGTTTCCCATACGATGAAATTGCAAGAAACTGTTTATATTATGCATTAGCCTTTACTTGGTGTGCATGAATTGTTCTTTTATGACATGCCGATGCATAGGAAGAGAGGTAGACTTCGTTGTTGCATGATATATGTTACTTTGTGCTCACTAATAAATTACAAATCATTGTTAATTAAAATTGGCTTTGATATACCTTGGGATCTGGGTGGATCCATTACTTGAGCACTAAATGCCTAGCTTAATGGCTTCAAAGAAAGCGCTGCCAGGGAGACAACTCGGAAGTTTTAGAGAGTCATTTATTTCTTTTGAGTGATTTTATATAGTTTAAAAACAAAAAAATAAAGAGGGGAACGTAAAACCTTTTCAAAAAGGAAAGTGAAAGTGAGAAAGACAAGCATTGTTGAAGTGGGAGAGCTCCTTGAACTTTGTTCATGCTCACGGAAACTTTGTGAATCTTAATTATAGAAACTTTTCAGCAAAAATAATTATCCCCTTGTACAATTCCATTGTATTATAAAAATAATGTACCAAGGTTTGCCTTTAGTATGTTTACAATGCTTGTTGGTTTGTATGGTGCATGACAGAAACTTTGGCTGTAGTGTGCGATTTTACATTTTTAACTGGAACGTCAATTGGTTCTGATTCCTTTTGCACTGTCTTTCTATACAACTTGTTTGTTTTTCCTAATTTTTGTATAATTTTTGGGATACCAGAAGTATGGTGAATGTTAATATTTATACAGACTATTCTGTTTTTGATGCATAGTTTACTTATTTTGATGAAACTATCAATTTATATTAGTGGATTAAGCCATGAAAAAGTTATATTACAGTAGACACACTGCAAAAATAAAATATGAATTGGTTTGCTACAGTACTTAAAGTGGTTATTTGCTTTATTATACTAACGGATCTTACCGAGTTTTCTGTTGAAGTTTTGCGTGGATGAAGTGTCTAATCGAGGAGGTCTCGATATGAGGAAAAGAAAGAGAGGCAAGAGCTCAAGCTTGGGGATTCCCGAGGCACCCCAAGTAAATATTCAAGGAGACTCAAGCGTCTAAGCTTGGGGATGCCCCAGAAGGCATCCCCTCTTTCTTCAACAAGTATCGGTATGTTTTCGGATTCGTTTCGTTCATGCATTATGTGCAAGTCTTGGAGCTTCTTTTGCATTTAGTTTTCATTTTTCTTTTATGCACCATGCTGGTATGAGATAGTCCTTGGTTGATTTATAGAATGATCATTGCACTTCACTTAAATCTTTTGAGTGTGGCTTTATAGAATGCTTCATGTGCTTCACTTATATTCACTAGTAGGGAAAACCCTAGTAGTAGCGCGGGTTTTAAGCCCACTAGTAGCGCGCGCTGCCGCGCTACTATTAAGGCACTACAGCTATTACTTAGCAGTAGCGCGTGTGACACGCGCTACTGTTAAGACACATAGCGACATCGCTTCTTCTGTCCCGCGCTGCTGCTAATCTGGCTAGTTGCAGCATCTTTACTAACAATCTTTACTAGTATTCTTTTTTTTTCTTTTTTAGTGTATTTATCCGCTGTTATACAAATTTTGGTATAGTACCAATTATGAGGTTTATATCATTATGTCCATAACAATGTGTCAAATGAAGGTGGTTTAGGTTCAAGTGGAGGCAATATGTGGCGCATATCAAAAGTATACTACTAATCCAAACTTGATCTAGTTTGGACTAGTAGTACTTTCGATGTGCATCACATGTTGCATCCACTTGAATCTAATCCGCCAACACAAGCTATTTAATCATCATCATAGTCATTACCACAAACAGTATTTATTTAATCACCACTAACACTAGCTAATAATAATCATCATAGTCATTACCACCAACACTAGCTATTTTATCATCATAGTAATAGTGTAGCACATCATCATGTTCAAACTCATTTCTAGCTAGCTAATCACTCATGCTGCTCTCTCTTAGGTAAAATAACATAAAACATGTATAGCTATCCTCCTTCATCAAGTTGGAGCATGCAGATGAACCTGTCTCCTAATTGTGGGTAGCGCATCTGTTTGCTGCCCCCTAGTACTTCTCTGCGCTCCCCCATCACATATTTGGTCCAGTCTTGCACTATTAAGCATCCGTCGCTAATCTTGAATGCACTAAAGTAATCTGTAGGATATCTTGGCCGTAAGCTAATAATACTCATGGTACCTTTAGTCTCGAGCCCATAAGGCACAACATTCATCGGGAGTCCCTGTTGAAGAACATCGTATGGTAACATACTTAGCAATGAAGTTTAGCTTCAAAAATAATGTATGGAAAAGATGCACTGAGGACAAATAGTAAAAATCTTACCATCCTTCCTAAATAGATGTGACCGTAGTTCATTACGAACACTATTGGTCGCACATTTTCAGTATTAACATTTCTAAATGCAGGAAGAAAATTTGTCTTGACAGTATCAAGATCCGCAAGCCATGAAACATAATGATTGAGCTCCTCGCAGTTGAGTTCAGCCCCGACACAGTAGTAGGTCCTGTCTACCAAGCACTGGACATGTTTGCTTGCACCGAAATAAGCTGACAATACAAATTAGTTGTTAACTATTTTTGAATAAACAATATCAAAGACATAAATATGGTTGAGAAACTTACATAATGGTATAACTGGAGGCGTCAGCACATCGACCCAGATGTCGGTATTACCTTCAATATCATCTTCCAGACGAATATCAAAGGTGATAACCATATCATGCTCAAATGCATAAGTCTTGCATAGTGTTCGCCATGTTTTGCTTCCAAAATAGGTGTAGTCGTCTGAATTGTATAATTTTGCATCGAAAATATAACCATGCTCGGTCTTCAAGTAAACTTTCTTTACCTCCATAGTACGACTGAAACCTATCTTATCCAACACAAAAACTCTTGCATGGCAGGGGATATGCTAGTAGAATAGTAAAAATAAATAAATTATAAGTTGAAGCAAATGAAGCAGATGTCATGCTTAATTACGAAAAAAACTTGTCGTTGTAACTTATTGTATCCACTTCGAAGTTCTCGTCCAACTTGATGCTGAAGCGCCTATCATCATCTAGGAAGAGTCCGTCGCACAGGCCGCACTCGTCTTCGCAGTATTTGCAAGTACCGAAATCCTTTTCATCGTCAGACATTTCCTATGTTCATAGTTGAAACATTAATTAAAAATCGATCGAAGACAACTACCAGGATACTCAACACACAAATCCGGGGCACTCGATATTTCCTGTATATTCTGTCACAAGTCATGCCAAAATTCACGGAAAAATCCGGCATGACCTTTGCTAAATAGGACATATCGAGCGCCCGAAATTTGCCGGAACGGAAATGAATCAACACTCTGGCAAAACATAGGCCACTCAGAGGTGTAACCTGCAAACATGACCGGCCACTTGGGAAAGCACATATCCTATTTGAGCAACACAAGATATACAACAAGTTCTTACTAACTAGCTCTATTAATTCAACTAGTTCTTATTAAAAATAAAATTACTATAAATAAAAATAAACTAGTACCTAATTAGTACCTAGTTCTTACTAACTAATTAGTACCTAGGACCTATAAATAATTTTTTTACTCGTTTTATGATTCATCTTAGAAATTTGATTCATTTCCACTCTTACATGAACCCTAACTAATTTGAGCCGCATCCGCATCCGATTCGTTTCCACCCTTACATGGACCCTAACTAATTTGATGCAACTAAAATATGAAGAAACCCTAGGCAGAGGTAGTGGAGAGGGAGGAGAAGGTGTGCTCACCTCGGGTGACTGCGACAAGGGAGGGGCAGGCGGCATCAAGGTCGGGGTCGGGGCTCGGGCACGCGTCAGAGGGCGGCGTCGAGGTCGGGGGCAGGGGTGGCGTGAAGGTCGGGGGCAGGGGCGGCGTTGAATCCGGGGTCGGGGGCAGCGTAGAGGGTGTGCGTAGAGCGCGCGGCGGCCGACGGGCAACGGCGGTGGCGAGAGCGCGCGGAGGAGTTGAATTTGGGGAAGTGGCCGTGGGGAAGGACGAACCCGCGGTTAAGTAAGAAGTAGAAGTAGCAGTAGCGCAGTAATACGTGGAAGTGATACACGCTCCTGCGATTCCTTTCTCTTTTTTCCCTTTTCATTTATTTTTCTGCACATTTTATCTTTCTCCTTTCACCTTATTCTATTTATTTCATTTTCAATTACCTTTCTGTCTGCTTTCCATTTAATTTTGGATCCTTTAGCAGTAGCGAGTTTAGACAAACCGCGCTGCTACAAAGAAATTAGCGGTAGCGCTGTTCTTTGTAGATCATTGAATATGATATGTTTGATTCCTTGCAATAGTTTTGCGATATAAAGATGGTGATATTAGAGTCATGCTAGTGGGTGGTTCTGGATTGTAGGGACACTTGTGTTGAGGTTTGCAAGTCCCGTAGCATGCACGTATGGTAACCGTTGTGTGGCAAATTTGAAGCATGGGGTGTTTCTTTGATTGTCTTCCTTATGAGTGGCGTTCGGGGACGAGCGATGGTCTTTTCCTACCAATCTATCCCCCTAGGGGCATGCATAGTAGTACTTTGCTTCGAGGGCTAATAAACTTTTGCAATAAGTATATGAGTTCTTTATGACTAATGTGAGTCCATGGATTATACGCACTTTTACCTTTCCATCATTGCTATCCTCTTTGGTACCGTGCATTGCCCTTTTTCACCTCGAGAGTTGGTGCAAACTTCGCCGGTGCATCCAAACCCCGTGATATGATACACTCTATCACACATAAGCTTCATCAATCTTCCTCAAAACAGCCACCATACCTACCTATCATGGCATTTCCATAGCCATTGTGAGATATATTGCCATGCAACTTCCATCATCATCATATACATGACCTGAGCATTCATTGTCATATTGCTTTGCATGGTCGTAAGATAGCTAGCGTGGCTTGTCCGTTTTTTGATGTCATTGCTACGCTAGATCATTGCACATCCCGGTACACTGCCGGAGGCATTCATATAGAGTCATATCTTTGTTCTAGTATTGAGTTGTAAGTAAATAAAAGTGTGATGATCATCATTATAGAGCATTGCCCCATGAAAAAAAAGAAAAAAAAGAAAAAAAAAGGAAAGGCCAAAGAAGCCGAAATAAAAAAGGGGGCCAAAGAAGCCTACCCAAAAAGAAAAAAAAAGAAAAAAAAGAAAAATAGGAAAAAGAAAAGGGGCAATGTTAGTATCCTTTTTCCACACTTGTGCTTCAGAGTAGCACCATGTTCTTCATATAGAGGGTCTCCTATGTTATCACTTTCATATACTAGTGGGAATTTTCATTATAGAACTTGGCTTGTATATTCCAACGATGGGCTTCATCAAATGCCCTAGGTCTTCATGAGCAAGCAAGTTGGATGCACACCCACTTAGTTTCTTTTTGTTGAGATTTCATACACTTATAGCTCTTAGTGCATCCGTTGCATGGCAATCCCTACTCCTCGCATTGATATCAATTGATGGGCATCTCCATAGCCCGTTGATTAGCCGCGTCGATATGAGACTTTATCCTTTTTTGTATTCTCCACATAACCTCCATCATTATATTCTATTCCACCTATAGTGCTATATCCATGGCTTGTGCTCATGTATTGCGTGAGGGTTGAAAAAACTGAAGCGCGTGAAAAAGTATGAACCAATTGCTCAACTTGTCATTGGGGTTGTGCATGATGGGAGCATTTTGTGTGACGAAAATGAAGCATGGCCAAACTATATGATTTTGTAGGGATAAGCTTGATTTGGCCTTGTTGTTTTGAAAAGACATGATTGCTTTATTAGTATGCTCGAAGTATTATTATTTTTTATGTCAAATGATAGACTATTGCTTTGAATCACTTGTGTCTTAATATTCATGCAATGATTAGACATATGATCAAGATTATGCTAGGTAGCATTCCACATCAAAAATTATCTTTTTTATCGTTTACCTACTCGAGGACGAGCAGGAATTAAGCTTGGGGATGTTGATACGTCTCAGTCGTATCTATAATTTTTGATTGTTCCATGCCAATATTCTTCAACTTTCATATACTTTTGGCAACTTTTTATACTATTTTTTGGGACTAACATATTGATCCAGTGCCCAGTGCCAGTTCCTGTCTGTTGCATGTTTTATGTTTCGCAGAAACCACATATCAAACGGAGTCCAAACGGGATAAAAACGGACAGAGAATTATTTTGGAATATTTGTGATTTTTGGGAGGAAGAATCAACACGAGACGATGCCCGAGGTGGCCACGAGATAGGGGCCCACGACCACTCCAGGTGGGCGCGCCCCCCACCCTCCTGGGCCCCTCGTAAGGCTGTTGATGCCCTTCTCTGGCCGCAAGAAAGCTAATTTTTGGAAAATGATCTGGGCGAAGGTTTCAATCCAATTGTAGTTATGGATCTCCAGCTATAAAGGAAACGGTGCCAGTGCAGAATTCCAGAATACAGAAACAGAGAGATAGATCCAATCTCGGAAGGGCTCTCGCCCCTCCCAAGCCATGTGAAAGATCGTGGATGTCGCCTAGAGGGGGGTGGTGATAGGCGCTTTAAAATAATTACGGTTTAGGCTTGAACAAATGCGGAATAAACCTAGCGGTTAATTTGTCAAGCACAAAACCTAAAACAACTAGGCTCACCTATGTGCACCAGCAACTTATGCTAAGCAAGATAAGTAAGTATGTGATAGCAAGATATATGACAAAGAACAATATGGCTATCACAAAGTAAAGTGCATAAGTAAAGGGCTCGGGTAAGAGATAACCGAGGCACGCGGAGACGACGATGTATCCTGAAGTTCACACCCTTGTGGATGCTAATCTCCGTTTGGAGCGGTGTGGAGGCACAATGCTCCCCAAGAAGCCACTAGGGCCACCGTACTCTCCTCACGCCCTCGCACAATGCAAGATGCCGTGATTCCACTAAGGGACCCTTGAGGGCGGTCACCGAACCCGTACAAATGGCGACCCTTGGGGGCGGTCACCGAACCCGTACACTTTGGCAACCCTTGGGGGCGGTCACCGGTACCCGTCAAATTGCTCGGGGCGATTTCCACAACCTAATTGGAGACCCCGATGCTTTCCCGGAGCTTTACACCACAATGATTGAGCTCCAAGCACCACCAACCGTCTAGGGCGCCAATGCACACAAGAGGAACAAGCTCAAGGGCACCAAGCACCCAAGAGTAATAAGCTTCTCAACTTGAAACTTCCACGTATCACCGTGGAGAACTCAAACCGATGCACCAAATGCAATGGCAAGGGCACACGGAGTGCCCAAGTCCTTCTCTCCCAAATCCCACCGAAGCAACTAATGCTAGGGAGGAAAATGAGAGGAATAACAAGAAGGAGAACATCAAGAACTCCAAGATCTAGATCCAAGGGGTTCCCCTCACATAGAGGAGAAAGTGATTGGTGGAAACGTGGATCTAAATCTCCTCTCTCTTTTCCCTCAAAAACTAGCAAGAATCCATGGAGGGATTGAGAGATAGCAAGCTCGGAGAAGGTCAACAATGGGGGAAGAACACGAGCTCAAAGGATAAGGTTCAATGGGGAAGAAGACACCCTTTTATAGGTGGGAAAAAATCCAACCGTTATGCTCCCAGCCCGTACAGAGCGGTACTACCGCTAGGGCGGTAGTACCCCTTTGAAAAACAATAGTGAGGAGGCAAAAGGCCAGTAGAACCGCTAGAGCGGTACTACCGCTCATCCTCACGGTACTACCGCTCGACCTCATGGTACTACCGCAAATGGTAGCGGTACTACTGCTTGCGAGCGGTACTAAAAAAATACTTTTGTGCCTACTTCCGCTGAGCAAAACACGAGATTTTGGTCCGGAGCGGTACTACCGCTTAGGAGCCGCGGTAGTACTGCTCCGGAGCGGTAGTACCGCTCAGGAGCCACGGTAGTACCGCTCTGGAGCGGTAGTAAAATATTACATCCGCTCTAGTCGCGGTAGTACCGCTGCAGCCTTTACCAAAACAGCCACAACTTTTGCAAACGGACTCCGAATTCAACGAAACCAAGTTTGTTGGAAAGCTAACGACATGGGCTAACACAATATTGATAGAAATATCAAGAATAAGAAAATGAGAAAAGTCTCATAAGAAAAAGGTGAGAACCCCTCCTCGGATAAGACCAGTAAAACCTCCAACACTGAAAACATCATAGAAGACGCATGCGAACTCCGTTTTCGATGAACTCAAGCTTGTCATCAAGATGACCATAAGCTCTAAGACTCACAAAGATAACCAAACAATAACCAAGAAACATGATGCAAGGATGCAATGGTTTGAGCTCTCTACTAACGATACGATCAAGCTACCAACTTGAGAGCCCCCCTTGATAGTATGGCAAAGGATCCTATAACTAGGTCTCCCAACTACCACCACGAGACCGGTAAAATAGAAAACCTATCAAGGGCAAACCTTTGCCTTGCACATGGTCCACTTTAGCTAGATGAAGACGATCTTGACTCGCTCAAGTTGGACCACCTTTCTTGATTGCGTTGGCTCGATGAAGACTAGATGATTGCTCCCCCATAGTCCACTAGGGTGAGCCACTCTTAGGCACATCTTCACAAGTCCATTGACACCACAATGAATGTCAAGATTCAAGCACTTGATCTCTTTGTGATGCTCCACTTGAATTTGCACACGACAATCTTGATGACGATCACCACTTGATGTCATCCTTTCCATGGGTTGTATGATATCTGCCTCTTGACGCAAGCCCATGGACACGTACCTAACCCCACATAGAACTCTAACACAGACCATGGGTTAGTACACAAAGTGCAATGGACAATGCTTACCATGCCATGGGATCACTTGATCCCTCTCAGTACATCTTCTACGCTTTGTAAGTTGATCAACTTGATTCACTCTTGACTTAGTCTTGATCAACCTTGAATCTTTCCAACTCTCTTTATTTGGATGATGTCTTGAAGGTAAACATGAATGATCACACAATCTTCTTCTTCAAGACATGCTTGCAATAACACTCACATGACCAATCTTTGGATAATTCCTTAATAGCACATTGGTCAACTCATAAACTCCTCGAAACCAACACATGGACTTCAAGAAAAACCTATGGACAAATCCTTCAAATATAACTCAAGACAACCATTAGTCCATAGAGATTGTCATCAATTACCAAAACCAAACATGGGGGCACCGCATGTTCTTACAATCTCCCCCATTTTGGTAATTGATGACAATCACTTACAAGAGAGTTTATACAAGGAATTATGCATCACCATGCAATGCAACAACAAATGATGCATGAGAATGAGATGCAAAAGCTTAGGAACCAAAACCAAAGCAAGGAGAATACTCAGACGACTTCTCCACAAAACACTCTGAAACTTCTCCCCATTGGCATCGATTGCCAAAATGGGCGAAAAGCTTAGAAGGCAATATAAATTGTGGTCCTCTAGAAATTGTGTATTTCTCAACAAGAGAGTGGAATGCAATACACATATCCAACTGTAAGTACTTGGAGGAAGACAAACTATATTGAGGCCCAAAGATTGCAACAGAAAGATATGCCACAAAGACATAACAAAGAGAGACACAAGCAATCAAAAGATACCAATTGAAGCAACTTGACCAATAATCCTACGAGCCACAAGAAAAGATAAGAAAAGCGCAAAGGAGTGTTCTAAAGAAACTAGAGAAGCTCCCCATTATTTCTGCACAGATAAGAGCATTTGTATTTGAATACAAAGTGCACAAAATAGGATCATAGCTCCCCCAAAATCAATAGAAACTCACATCCAGTGCAAGTGAGCAAATAGGAAACAAAGCCTAGCGCTTGCAACAAGCACATGGTTGAGAAACATGTAAGAGAGGCAACTTAAGAAAAGGCTGAACCAAAAATGATGTGTGTGAGTCATGGTGAAGCACTTGAGAAGACTAAAATTAGGATGAGCATTAAGCAACAACATAGTCTTGAAAGAATGAGGCGCACAGTGCAAGGCCTATCATTCCCACACACAACTGGCAAATGGGTTCACAAGCTTACTAATAAGCAAATAGAGAACCTATGCTTGTGACAACGCGTGGTGAAGATAGACGAAGAGAGGCTCATCAAGACGAGGGATACCAAGCCTCGTAAAGATAAGTAAGAGGAAAATAATCTTCACCACACAAGAGTGCATCAAGATGCAACGATAGAGGACACACACTCAAGGCAAAAGCTTTCACGGAGCCACCAAAGAAATAACATAAGAAAGACAAGGTGGACATGAAAGAAAGGATATCATCTAGATATGCAACTTCTCTCAAGTGTATAAGATTCTAGGTAGACGAAATCATGAAGATATATCTATAAAGAAGGATGTATACCCGGAATAGTTACAACACGAAGGAACAAGATATCCAAAAGGAAGTAATAGATATACCAATAAGATATTTGCTTGGAAGCATAGCACATGGCTAGATATGGTCTTATTGGATATAGATAAATTCCTACCACACAACCATCAAAGACATCACAACTAGCAACATGAGATCATCGTTGAGATGCTTTGAGAAAGGAAACAAGTATCACAAGAACTAGTGAAACACATGCCATGATACAACCTACACAAGGTTGATGCAATAAATGTGTGCATGAAGTAGATAAAGATACTTGTTATCGAGATATCATTGGAAGGATGTAGTAGATACCCATTGAAGGTAGATAGTAGTTCATTGATCATCCTAGCTTGACTCCAAAATGCACATGGTGACAACACCTTCCTTGTGAGTGAGCCGAGCATCCAATGAATCTCCAAATGTTCCTAGAAGAACAACACACACTAAACGGTACCCAAACTCATCGGGACCAAATAGTTAGAAACACCAATACATAGGACAAACTCCACATAAATATGTGCATATAGATTTGAAAAAGAATTTCATGCACATCTCATACAAATTGAGACTAGGTGGAGTTTCCCCTATATATTGAGTCAAAGAAAGAAAGCATGCCATAAAACATACATGAAGTAAATATGCATGCTCAAGACTTTCAAGAACTAAAACCAAAACAAAACGAAATGCCAAGAGAAAAGGATACCAAATAGATAAATCATCACTTGGAAGATATCATTAAAGATACAACAAGGAGTGAGATATCCATTGATACACACTAAAATAAAAGATGTCAAACTCCCAAAGAGAGGATGGTTCCAAACAAACCAAGCTCTCAACAAAGTTTCATGATGGCACAAAGTACCAAAAAGAAATGGCTTGCCTTCCACCTACACACTTGATAAGGATCACAAGAAGAGTGTTCTAGAGAAAATAGGATAGCTCCCCCACGAGTTGTGCATTATATAGGGAATTTGTATTTGAATACAAAATGCACAAGGTGGGATCACCACTTTCACTATATCTAGAAAACCCTAGACAAGAACAAGAAATAAACAAGATCCACAAGTGGTATGGAAGACAATGGGAGTTGACACAAACCTTGGCAAGCGAAAAGGCAAATAAAAACAAAAGCCAATGTAAAGATGATCAATAAATTCTACCACACAAAAGTGACTACCAATTGTCAAAAGACAAGAAGTATTTGGAAATAATTCCCGGTGGTAGATAACAAGGATATCCGACATCATCTTCACACCAAACACAAGCAAATTGCAACTTGTAGAGCTAACATGCCACCTAGGAACAAGATAATCTACAATATCAATTCTAGGTGACAATATCTCAAATGTACACATTTTCTAGGCTTGTAATATGCACTTAGCATATTACTCCCCCATAATGTGATACCAATAAGAACTTAACAAGAGGCAATAAGAGGACCCAACAAGAGATAATCAATGGAATTTTGAGAATTTGAATTTCTCATGAGAGATATACCACCTAGCGACTAGATAATCTTGTAATATCAATACTAGATGGTATTCCTCATGTACACACATTTATAGGATTGTGAGGTGCACAAAGCACATCACTCCCCCAAAATGGGATGTTCCATTAATCTCTCACACGAGCCAACTAGGATACAAACAAGAAGCAAAAAGGCTCAAAGCACGACACACACGTACATGATGTGCAAACCATCACACACAGTTGGAAGCACAACATATACAAACACATGCAAGGAACAAAACCAAAACATGCAAGGGGGCAAGTAACTTTCAATGTAAACAATTTAAGTACAAGTTACCGCAAGGAGGCACATTGGATATAAGATAGAAACTTGATAATCCAATTGACTTGGCTTGAGACAATAAGAATGATGAAGTCCCCTTAATTCTTCATAATGTAGCCAAGTCTCCAATGCCCTCCATCAACACCTATTGATCAAGTTTGAGTTTGGTGGTCCCCAACCAAGTTGGGTCCTAAGAGGTTAGTCACAATAGGCTTGGCTACCCAAATGGTTCTTTTCTTGACACCACTTTGAGTACCAACAAACTTGGCAAACACATTGCCAACCTTATCCTTCCCAAGAGAATAGATATCATCAATAATAATTGGGTTGGATAAGTTACCACTAGTGCATGAAGAAGCGACGTGACCTTTCTCACGACATAAGTAGCAACGTCTACTCTTCACTTTCTTCTCACTTGATTTCTCAACAAGAGAAGCATTAACTTGAGTCTTCTTGGGAAGTGGCCTTTCTTCAACTTGAGGTTGAGCATGAGATTGAACTTGTGGCCTCTTCCCTTGTTGCTTGTCACTAATGGCCTTCTTCTTCAATGGGCAAGATCTAACATGATGCCCTTCAATTTTGCACTTGAAGCAAATAATCTTGGCCGAATTCTTGACTTGCTCTTGGCCCTTCTTCTTGATTCTCTTGGACTTCTTCTTCTTATTGGAGTTGAATCCAAGTCCACCTTTGTCATTGGGGGATTTTTGCACACTCAAGATATTGTTGAGTGTGGAATTCCCTTCATGACCCTTTTCCAAGTCTTTCTTCAAAGATGTGACTTGGGCCTTGAGCTCTTTGATTTCCTCTACATGGTTAGTCTCAACACAAGTACTAGAGGAAGTATAAGCTTCATTGTTAGAGCAACAAGGCAAGGAAAGCAATTCATCACAAGATGTACCAACATTGTGAGTAGAAGAATTACAAGGACTAGCACATGGCAATATACTATCTTGACTAGAAGTAGTGCTAGTATCCACATGAGGCTCACTAGATGTTACCTTAGCAATCATGGCCTCATGAGCTATCTTTAGCACACTATGGGATACTAGAAGATCATCATGAGAGCTTGAGAGCTTTTCATGACTTTCTTCCAATTTCCCATAATTGCTAGATAGCACGTCAAGTTGAGCCCGTAGCTCAACATTCTCCTTCAAAATGGATGCTTCACAAGTAATAGAGTTAGTAGCACAAGCATCATCATTTACAACAATAGGAGAGGACAACTTGGCAAGCTCTTTTAAATAAGAAGCTTCAAGTTGGGCATGAGACTCGGTGAGTTTGATGAGCTCACCCTTGATGACCCTTGAGCCATTTTCGAGGTGCTCAAAATCCTCAAGGAGTCTAGCATGAGAAACTTCAAGCTTAGCATTTCTAGTTTTGAAATCATTGGCCACCTCAAGAGCTCTATCATGAGATTCCCTCACTCTAGATAATTCTAGAGCAAAAGTCTCCTCAAGAGATTCAGAGGTGGTTTGTTCATGTTCAAGAGCTTGAGATAGCTCCGCGATCTCATTTGCGTAATCACGCTCAAGAGCTTCCATTTTCTCAATGGTGACCTCATGCTCCTCTAGACGAGATTCCAACTCCTCAATGTATTTCTTGCCATCAATGGCAATGGACATTATTTCCATGAAGTTGGAACGAGCAATTTTATTTTTATGAAGAGCTTTAAAAATCATTTCCCCCTTAATTTTTAAGGAGGCAACATTATCATTCTCTTCATCATTATCCTCATCATCATTAGCATCAACATCATCATCAAGAGACATATTGGGGTACAAAGTAGGAGATACCTTTGACGCCTTAGCCATAAGGCAAAAAGCAATAGATGATGATGTAGGATCCCTTGAGGCACCATTAAACACCACATCTTGTTCCATGGAGTGTTCGGTTTCCTCTACATTGTTAGCACAACAATTCGAGGAAATAGATGCATTTTTATCATGGAAACAAGACATAGCAAGCATATCATCATGAGATTTAGTCGAGCAATTTCTACATGATATGCAAGGACTATCAACACAAGCATGTGAAACATTTGGAGTGCTCGAAGTGTTAAAGTCCAAAGAAGGAGCATTGCAATAATATAGTGATGAAGGATCATCCACAATAAGCATACTATCATCATTGCAATGACCAACACTACTCACCATATCATTACCTTGTGGCAAACCACATGTAGGTGAAGTAGAAGAAGTTGAGAAGACTATACGGCCGGAGGTGGAGGGAGAACAATCATCCCCACAAATCTTGGACACACCATATTTATCTTGAAGCTTCGTCCACAACTCATGAGCATCCCGGAACGGCATGAGTTGAAATATAACTACATTGCTCAAAGCATCGAAAAGCACATTAGAAGCTTGAGCATTGAGATAAGAGTTTTTCTCATCCTCTAAAGATAATCTTTGGGGATCCTTTGGAGGAGAAAAACCCATATCTACAATTCGCTCTAAATTTGGGTCCATGACCCTAAAGAGATTAAGCATGCGAATTACCCAAACATCAAAATTTGTGCCATCGAAACTAAGATTGTCAGAGAATCCTAATCCCCTAGTCGACATCTTTATTCTCTAGGCGGTTAAGCCCAACAAAGAGAGACGAGGCTCTGATACCAATTGAAAGATCGTGGATGTCGCCTAGAGGGGGGGGTGAATAGGCGCTTTAAAATAATTACGGTTTAGGCTTGAACAAATGCGGAATAAACCTAGCGGTTAATTTGTCAAGCACAAAACCTAAAACAACTAGGCTCACCTATGTGCACCAACAACTTATGCTAAGCAAGATAAGTAACTATGTGATAGCAAGATATATGACAAAGAACAATATGGCTATCACAAAGTAAAGTGCATAAGTAAAGGGCTCGGGTAAGAGATAACCGAGGCACGCGGAGACGACGATGTATCCCGAAGTTCACACCCTTGCGGATGCTAATCTCCGTTTGGAGCGGTGTGGAGGCACAATGCTCTCCAAGAAGCCACTAGGTCCACCATAATCTCCTCACGCCCTCGCACAATGCAAGATGCCGTGATTCCACTCAGGGACCCTTGAGGGCGGTCACCGAATCCGTACAAATGGCGACCCTTGGGGGCGGTCACCGAACCCGTACACTTTGTCAACCCTTGGGGGCGGTCATCGGTACCCGTCAAATTGCTCGGGGCGATCTCCACAACCTAATTGGACACCCCGACGCTTGCCCGGAGCTTTACACCACAATGATAGAGCTCCAAGCACCACCAACCGTCTAGGGCGCCAAAGCACCCAAGAGGAACAAGCTCAAGGGCACCAAGCACCCAAGAGTAATAAGTTTCTCAACTTGAAACTTCCACGCATCACCGTGGAGAACTCAAACCGATGCACCAAATGCAATAGCAAGGGCACACGGAGTGCCCAAGTCCTTCTCTCCCAAATCCCACCGAAGCAACTAATGCTAGGGAGGAAAATGAGAGGAAGAACAAGAAGGAGAACACCAAGAACTCCAAGATCTAGATCCAAGGGGTTCCCCTCACATAGAGGAGAAAGTGATTGGTGGAAACGTGGATCTAGATCTCCTCTCTCTTTTCCCTCAAAAACTAGCAAGAATCCATGGAGGGATTGAGAGATAGCAAGCTCGGAGAAGGTCAACAATGGGGGAAGAACACGAGCTCAAAGGATAAGGTTCAATGGGGAAGAAGACACCCTTTTATAGGTGGGAAAAAATCCAACCGTTATGCTCACAGCCCGTACAGAGCGGTACTACCGCTCGAAGGAGCGGTACTACCGCTAGGGCGGTAGTACCCCTTTGAAAAACAACAGCGAGGAGGCAAAAGGCCAGTAGAACCGCTAGAGCGGTACTACCGCTCGTCCTCACGGTACTACCACTCGACCTCACGGTACTACCGCAAACGGTAGTGGTACTACTGCTTGCGAGCGGTACTAAAAAAATATTTCCATGCCTACTTCCGCTGAGCAAAACATGAGATTTCGGTCCGGAGCGGTACTACCGCTTAGGAGACGCGGTAGTACTGCCGTGGAGTGGTACTACCTCTCAGGAGCCGTGGTAGTACCGCTTTGGAGCGGTAGTAAAAAATTACATCCGCTCTAGTCGCGGTAGTACCGCTGCAGCCTTTACCAAAACAGCCACAACTTTTGCAAACGGACTCTGAATTCAACGAAACCAAGTTTGTTGGAAAGCTAACGACATGGGCTAACACAATATTGATAGAAATATCAATAATAAGAAAATTAGAAAAGTCCCATAAGAAAAAGGTGAGAACCCCTCCTCGGATAAGACCGGTAAAACCTCCAACACCGAAAACATCATAGAAGACGCATGCGAACTCCCTTTTCGATGAACTCAAGCTTGTCATCAAGATGACCATAAGCTCTAAGACTCACAAAGATAACCAAAAAATAACCAAGAAACATGATGCAAGGATGCAATGGTTTGAGCTCTCTGCTAACGATAAGATCAAGCTACCAACTTGAGAACCCCCCTTGATAGTACGGCAAAGGATCCTATAACTAGGTCTCCCAACTACCACCACGAGACCGGTAAAATAGAAAACCTATCAAGGGAAAACCTTTGCCTTGCACATGGTCCACTTGAGCTAGATGAAGACGATCTTGACTCCCTCAAGTTGGACCACCTTTCTTGATTGCGTTGGCTCGATGAAGACTAGATGATTGCTCCCCCATAGTCCACTATGGGTGAGCCACTCTTAGGAACATCTTCACAAGTCCATTGACACCACAATGGATGGCAAGATTCAAGCACTTGATCTCTTCGTGATGCTCCACTTGAACTTGCACACGACAATCTTGATGACGATCACCACTTGATGTCATCCTTTCCATGGGTTGTATGATATCTGCCTCTTGACGCAAGCCCATGGACACGTACCTAACCCCACATAGAACTCTCACATAGACCATGGGTTAGTACACAAAGTGCAATGGACAATGCTTACCATACCATGGGATCACTTGATCCCTCTCGGTACATCTTCTACGCTTTGTGAGTTGATCAACTTGATTCACTCTTGACTTAGTCTTGATCAACCTTGAATCTTTCCAACTCTCTTCATTTGGATGATGTCTTGAAGGTAAACATGAATGATCACACAATCTTCTTCTTCAAGACATGCTTGCAATAAGCTCAACACTCACATGACCAATCTTTGGATAATTCCTTAATAGCACATTGGTCAACTCATAAACTCCTTGAAACCAACACATGGACTTCAAGAAAAACCTATGGACAAATCCTTCAAATATAACTCAAGACAACCATTAGTCCATAGAGATTGTCATCAATTACCAAAACCAAACATGGGGGCACCGCATGTTATTACACCATGGGAGCCAAGGACTAGAGGGGAAGCCCTTCTACCATCTAGGGAGAAGGTCAAGGAAGAAGAAGAAGAAGGGGCTCTCTCTCCCCCTTGCTTCCAGTGGCGCCGGAACACCGCCGGGGGCCATCATCATCACCGCGATCTTCACCAACACCTCCGCCATCTTCACCAACATCTCCATCACCTTCCCCCATCTATATTCAGCGGTCCACTCTCCCGCAACCCACTGTACCCTCTACTTGAACATGGTGTTTTATGCTTCATATTATTATCCAATGATGTATTGCCATCCTATGATGTCTGAGTAGATTTCCATTGTCCTATCGGTGATAGATGAATTGCTATGATTGGTTTGAGTTGCATGTTTTATTATTGGTGCTGTCCTATGGTGCCCTCCGTGTCGCGCAAGCGTGAGGGATTCCCGTTGTATGGTTTGCCTTATGTTTATGATTTTCTTATGGTGGGTGGTGATGAACACATGTACCTAGGGTAGGGTCATGGACCTATCTAGGATACCCTACCCAAGGACATCCTTAGAAGAAGCTACCTTCCAGTCGACCAAGAGGGACTTCACTCGATGAACTTAAGGACACTCGACGATGAAGATAGCCACTCGACCATGAAGCTAACCACTCGACGGCGAGGAGACCTAAAGTCACTCAGCACGCAACGGTCTGTCATTAAGTAGCTTTAATAATCTTCATGGTACTTTATGAGGGTGTTACCAGTAACCCCCTGTCTTAATGTACTTTAAACCCTACATAACTGAGGGCCGGAGGGGTCTGGAGAACTCTATATAAGCCACCCCCCTCCTCAGTGTAAAGGGTTCGCACCCATGTAACTCATATACACAGAAACCAGTCGCCCGCCTCCGGGCTCTGAGACATAGGGCTATTACTTCCTCCGAGAAGGGCCTGAACTCGTAAAACACTCGTGTGTACAACTACTCCATAGCTAGGATCTTGCCTCTCCATTCCTACCCCCCATTCTACTGTCAGACTTAGAACCACGATAGTTGGCGCCCACCATGGGGCAGGTGTCTTAGCGACTTTTTGGAGAAGTTGCAATTTGTCCGATTGCCTTCATCATGGTTTCTGGCGGAGCTCTGGTCGAGGGCCGTGAGATCCGTCTCGGTGCGCTTGCTTTCATCGCCGACGACTCCGCTTGGCTCCAGGAGGCACCACTCGACGTCGACGCACTCCTTGTCCGCGGGGCGACGCACTTTCGGGCGTGTGTCCGCGGTGTCCTGCTGCGGAAGCCGTCGACCCCATACCGGTCGACTCTTGTGTCGTCCTCCCTCCCTGTCTCCCGCCAGCGCAAGCGCTCCGGTCAGTCGAGGCTTCAGCGGTGGGTGAGACACGAAGTGGCTCGCCAATCGGCCACCACCCAAGTCGCGGCAATTGAGCCCAACAAATCTCTCTACGGCCTGTTCGATCTGTCGACTGGCTCCGTAGAGACTGCATCCGAGTGTGATAGCAGTGATCCAGCGGCGGAGGTCCTGATGGTCAACGGGCCTCATAGCCCTCCCGGTTTACCCCGCGTCGACGGGATGGACGATGGAGGCGATCCCGCTCGGGCCCACGTAGAATATCAGCCCGAGCCACTCACTTCTCAGCAAAGAGAAGATCTTCGCCGCCAGAACATGGATGCCCTGCATACTCCCATCGCAGGAGAAACTCCTGAGGCTCGTGCTTTGGAAGAGGCGTGTTTGGCCAACTTGGCTGAACGCACTCGACTGGAGAACCTCCAGCGAGCACTCAACGAGCGTGCGCGTCAACGAGTACCTTACTCCAGCCGACATCAGCTCTTTCTGCAACCGACTCAGGTATATCAAACCCCGATTCAGAATTTAGCAGCTGCAGCCCGTATAGCGGAGTCAATTCAGCCCTCTCAGTTGGAGGCTGGAAGAGGCTTGATGCAGATCAGGGATTTGCTCCGGGCGGCAGGAGATCAGAATTCAGTTGTGTCACAGTCACACAACAGGATTCACAGTCGATCCGTCGCTGCGAATACTGTTCAGTCGGCTCACAGCCCAAGGTCACCTCCAAGGCGCGTGGGACGTGAAGGCCTGCGGGAGCACTATGATGACCGATTTGATCGAGATGATAGGCATCGAGTGCCCACTCCTCCCCCGAGAAGTGGGTCTAACGCCCATCGGCAGCAAGATGACAGGCGCCAGCTCAGTGTTGGGCGGAGAGCTCCGGTCGACCCCAGAGAACCAGGCTTTGACGCGAGATCCATCATCGTGCAAGGTTTGGTCGATCGGAACAGAGCTCATAGAGGTGGCCATGACAGAGATGTGCCCACTAGCAGCCGAGTCCATGTTTCAGGTCCAGAATGCTTTAGCAGAGCCATCAGAGTCGCAGTGATACCCCCCAACTTCAGGTTGGCGACTGGGGTAAGTAAGTTCACAGGAGAGTCCAAGCCTGAAACTTGGCTTGAAGACTACCGAGTGGCGGTACAGATTGGTGGTGGTAATGATGAGATGGCCATGAAGCATTTACCACTCATGCTAGAGGTTTCGGCTAGGGCGTGGTTGAATCAGTTAGCTCCTAGCAGCATTTACACCTGGGAAGATCTTTCCCGAGTGTTCATGAGGACGTTCGAGGGAACTTGCAAGCGACCGGCCGGATTGACGGAGCTGCAAGTCTGCGTACAAAAGTCGAGTGAAACATTGAGAGATGACATCCAGAGATGGATCACTTTGCATCATACCGTGGAGAATGTGTCGGACCATAAAGCGGTCTGCGCCTTCAAGGATGGTGTCAAGAACAGAGAGTTGAGCCTGAAGTTTGGTCGAACCGGAGATATGACCCTGAGTCGAATGATGGAGATTGCCACCAAATACGCTAACGGTGAAGAAGAGGACAGGCTCCAGAGTGGCAAGTATAAGCCGAGTCAATCAGAAAAAGGAAACTCCAGTCGGAAGCAGAAGCGGAAGGCCGAGCCAGCCGCTCCTGGAGAGGTTCTGGCCGTGACTCAGGGCAAATTCAAAGGCAAGCCCAAAGGATCTTGGAACCCCAAGAAGGTAAAGGATAAAGAAGGAAATGACGTGATGGATCTACCATGTCACATCCACACGAAGAAAGATGAAGAGGGTAACTTCATCTACCCGAAACACACCACTCGCCAGTGCCGGCTCTTAATCCAGCAATTTCAAGGAAAACAACCCAAGGACAAAGAGAAGGAGTCGGACAAGGCCGAGGACATGGAGGACAGTGATGGAGGGTACCCTCATGTCAATTCCACCCTGATGATTTTTGCTGATGTAGAGAGCAAAAGTCCACTGAAAAGTGATCAACCGAGAGGTAAATATGGTCGCCCCGGCGACACCAAGCTATCTGAAATGGTCGCAAACTCCCATTACGTTCGACCAATCCGATCACCCCACTCACATTGCCACCCCTGGGAGGCAAGCGCTGGTGGTCGACCCAGTTGTCGAAGGCACTCGACTGACGAAGGTATTGATGGATGGCGGGAGTGGGTTGAATATACTGTATGCAGAGACGCTCAAGGGGATGGGCATTCCGATGTCCAGGCTCAGCTCCAGCAACATGAGTTTTCACGGGGTCATTCCTGGAAAGAAGGCTGAGTCACTGGTCAAATAGCTCTAGATGTAGTGTTCGGCGACTCGAAGCATTTCCGCAAAGAGAAGCTGACATTTGAAGTCGTGGATTTCTAGAGTGCTTACCACGCTATTTTGGGAAGACCAGCCTATGCCCGCTTCATGGCTCGACCATGTTATATGTACCTCAAATTAAAGATGCCTGGTCCCAAAGGCGTGATCACTATCACTGGCAGCCGAAAGAAGGCAGAAGAGTGTTTCCAGAAAGGCTCGAAGATTGCGGATGCCCAGATAACAGTGGTAGAGCTGGAAAAATACAAGAAAAATGCAGATCCGAGTGATTTGCTGCGGGCCAAGAAGCCCGCCACAGAGTCAGCGTTCCAGTCGTCAGGAGAGACGAAGCCAGTTCATATCCACCCGACTGACCCCAACGCAGCTCTGACCCATATTTCCACAACACTCGACTCTAAATAGGAAGAAGCGCTCATCCAGTTCCTCCGTGAGAATTGGGACATCTTTGCATGGAAGCCTGCTGACATGCCGGGTGTTCCCAGGGGGCTGGCTGAGCATCGCCTTAGAGTCGACTCAAAAGCGAAACCTGTTAAAGAACATCTTCGACGATCCGCCGTTCAGAAGAAAAAAGCCATTGGCGAGGATGTGGCTCGACTCCTTGCAGTAGAGTTTATCCGCGAGATATACCACTCCAAGTGGCTCGCCAATGTCGTCGTGGTCTCCAAGAAGGACAACTCACTTCGCATGTGCATTGATTTCAAACATATCAATCAGGCCTGCCCAAAAGATCATTTTCCTCTCCCTCGCATCAACCAAATTGTCGACTCGACTGCGGGATGCGAGAGATTGTCTTTTTTAGACGCCTATTCCGGGTATCATCAGATCCGTCTGTATGGACCTGACAAAATCAAAACAGCTTTCATCACTCCATTCAGGTGCTTCTGCTATATCACCATGCCATTCGGTCTCAAGAATGCCGGAGCCACGTTCATGAGAATGATTCAAAAGTGTTTACTCACTCAAATCAGTCGGAATGTGGAAGCGTACATGGATGATATCGTGGTCAAGTCACGAAAGGGTTCCGACCTGCTGACTGACCTAGCCGAAACATTTGCCAATCTCAGGAGATATGATATCAAGCTCAATCCATCAAAGTGCACATTCGGAGTACCTGGCGGAAAGTTACTCAGTTTTCTCGTTTCAGAACGAGGAATCGATGCTAACCCAGAAAAAGTTGGCACCATACTCCGAATGAAACGCCCTGTGCGTGTGCACGATGTCCAGAAGCTTACTGGATGCTTGGCCGCGTTAAGTCGATTCATCTCTCGCCTCGGTGAAAAGGCGTTGCCTCTTTACTGACCGATGAAGAATGCAGACAAGTTTGAGTGGACTCCAGAAGCTGATGCAACGTTTGCTGAGCTAAAAGCTCTGCTCTCCACCCAGCAGGTGCTTGCTGCTCCAATCAGCAAAGAGCCTCTGTTGCTTTACATTGCAGCCACAAGACATGTCGTCAATTTAGTACTTATGGTCGAGCGGGAAGAGGAAGGTAAAACCTTCAAAGTTCAGCGCCCAGTGTATTATCTCTCTGAAGTTTTGACTCCATCGAAGCAAAGATATCCTCATTATCAGAAGCTCGTATATGGGATCTACATGACCATGAAGAAGGTTGCTCATTATTTCTCTGATCATGACATTACAGTCGTCAGCGACGCACCATTGTCAGAGATTCTGCACAACAGAGACGCAACTGGTCGAGTGGCTAAATGGGCGATTGAACTCCTTCCCCTTGATATCAAATTTGAGGCAAAGAAAGCCATTAAGTCCCAGGCTATAGCAGATTTCCTTGCCGAGTGGATCGAACAACAACAGCTGACTCAAGTTCACTCGGAGCATTGGACCATGTTCTTTGATGTCTCTAAGATGTTAAATGGTTCTGGTGCGGGGGTAGTTTAGGTTTCCCCCCGAGGAGATAAGCTCAGATATGTGCTCCAGATCCACTTTGATTCCTCCAACAATGAAGCAGAATATGAAGCACTTTTGTATGGGTTGCGCATGGCCATTTCACTCGGCGTCCGTCGCCTTATAGTTTATGGCGACTCAGATTTGGTGGTCAATCAGGTGATGAAGGAGTGGGACGTTAGAAGCCCAGCCATGACTGGATACTGCAATGCAGTGAGGAAGCTCGAAAAGAAATTCGAAGGGTTAGAGCTCCACCATATACCCCGACTGAAAAATCAAGCGGCTGATGATTTGGCGAAGATAGGATCCAAGAGAGAAGCCATCCCCAGTGATGTGTTCTTGGAGCATATCCATACTCCATCAGTCATAGAAGATCCTTTTACCGATGAAGCCCCTCAACCTAAGAGTGTTACGGATCCGACTGAGGTTGAAGTTCCAGCGCTGGGCGACCTGGTCATGGAAGCTTTGGTGATCACTCCCGATTGAACAGTACTGTATATCGCGTATATCTTGAGGAAAGAGCTCCTGGAGGACAAAGAAGAGGCTCGACAGATCGTCCGCCGATCTAAAGCCTTGACTGTGATAAGGGGGCAGCTGTACAGAGAAAGCGCGACTGGAGTTGGTCAGAAATGCATAACGCCAGACGAAGGTCGAATAATCCTTGATGACATCCACTCGGGGACCTATGCCCATCATGCGTCTTCCCGGACCATTGTGGCCAAAGCATACCGAGCCGGATTTTATTGGCCAAGAGCGAATGAAATGGCAAAGGAGATAGTCGACAAGTGCGAGGGATGTCAATTTTACTCCAATATGTCACACAAGCCCGCCTCAGCTTTAAAAACCATACCACTCGTTTGGCCCTTTGCAGTATGGGGGTTGGATATGGTCGGCCCTTTGAGAACAGGCAGAAGCGGTTTCACCCATGTGCTGGTAACAGTCGACAAGTTCACCAAGTGGATTGAGGCCAAACCCATCAAGAACCTCGATGCCGGTACTACTGTCAGCTTTATCAGAGAATTAATATTCAGATATGGAGTCCCGCACAACATCATCACTGACAACGGGTCAAACTTTGATTCTGAAGAATTCAGAGCTTTCTGCATGTCTCAAGGCACACGAGTCGACTATGCTTCAGTCGCCCATCCGCAGTCGAATGGACAGGCAGAACGAGCCAACGGCCTGATTCTCAAAGGGTTGAAACCCCGTTTGATGCGTGATCTCAAGCATGCGGCTGGTGCATGGGTCGACGAACTTCCCTCGGTACTTTCGGGGTTAAGGACCATGCCCAACTGGTCGACTGGAAGAACTCCGTTCTTCTTGGTCTACGGAGCTGAAGCGGTCTTGCCGAGTGACCTTCTCCACAATGCTCCTCGGGTCGAGCTCTACACCGAGGCTGAAGAAGAACAAGCACGACAGGATGCAGTCGACCTTTTACAGGAAGAAAGGGAGATGGCCCTAATCCGATCGACCATTTATCAACAAGACTTGCGTCGCTTCCACACCAAAAACGTGAAGAGTCGAGCCTTCCAGGAAGGAGATTTGGTTCTCCGAGTGGATCAGCAGAAACCACACAAGCTTGCTCCTTCTTGGGAAGGTCCCTTCATCATCACCAAGGTTCTCCACAATGGAGCATACCGTCTCTACAATGTCGAGCATCAGATCGACGAGCCCCGAGCTTGGAACGCGGAGCTTCTCCGCCCCTTTTACACTTAAGTATTCACTCGGATGAGTTGTAATAAAAGTACTTCTGTAGTTTATTTATCAAAGACAAGAGCTTTATAATTTTCCTAGTAATTGTTATTACTTTTGTCCACATAAAGCAATCCCCCAGTGGGTGGCTTGGCTGCGAATCTGATTCGCCTAAGTCTGTAAAAAAATCCTAACCGAGTGATGAGCCAGCCTCCCACTCGAAGGCTTAGCTGCGAAATCCGTTTCACCTAAGTTAAACAAAATCCTACCGAGTGGTAAGCCAGCCTTCCACTCGGAGGCTTACTGCAGTCCAAGCACTTGCCTAAGTTAAACAAAATCCTACCGAGTGGTAAGCCAGCCTTCCACTCGGAGGCTTAGTTGCAGTCCAAGCACTCGCCTAAGTTAAACAAAATCCTACCGAGTGGTAAGCCAGCCTTCCACTCGGAGGCTTAGCTGCAGTCCAAGCACTCGCCTAAGTTAAACAAAATACTACCGACTGGTAAGCCAACCTTCCACTCGGAGGCTTAGCTGCAGTCCAAGCACTCGCCTAAGTTAAACAAAATCCTACCGAGTGGTAAGCCAGCCTTCCACTCGGAGGCTTAGCTGCAGTCCAAGTACTCGCCTAAGTTAAACCAAATCCTACCGAGTGGTAAGCCAGCCTTCCACTCGGAGGCTTAGCTGCAGTCCAAGTACTCGCCTAAGTTAAACCAGATCCTACCGAGTGGTAAGCCAGCCTTCCATTTTGAGGCTTAGCTGCAGCATCACGCTCGCCTAAGTTCAAATACAACGTGCGCTCTGCAAGGGAGACGAGGTGCAGGTCGACTGCTACCCTCTCCTTCCGAGCTACGCCACAAATACAACGTGCGCTCTGCAAGGAGGACGAGGTGCAGGTCGAGTGCTACTCTCTCCTTCCGAGCTACGCCACAAATACAACATGCGCTTTGCAAGGAGGACGAGGTGCAGGTCGATTGCTACTCTCTCCTTCCTAGCTATGCCACAAATACAACGTGCGCTCTGCAAGGAAGACGAGGTGCAGGTCGACTGCTACCTCCTTCTCCAGAGGTACGCCTTGAAAATCCTACCGAGTGAAGAGCAAACCTCCCACTCGGGGGCTTAGCTGCGGCCCAGTGCCCGCCTAAGCTTTTGAAAATCCTACCGAGTGGAGAGCAAACCTCCCACTCGGAGGCTTAGCTGCAGCCCAGTGCTCGCCTAAGTTTTTGAAATTCCCACCGAGTGGAGAGCAAACCTCCCACTCGGGGGCTTAGCTGCAGCCCAGTGCTTGCCTAAGTTTTTGAAATCCCACCAAGTGGAGAGAAAACCTCCCACTCGGGGGCTTAGCTGCAGCCCAGTGCTCGCCTAAGTTTTTGAAATTCCCACCGAGTGGAGAGCAAACCTCCCACTCGGGGGCTTAGCTGCAACCCAGTGCTCGCCTAAGTTTTTGAAATCCCACCGAGTGGAGAGCAAACCTTCCACTCGGGGGCTTAGCTGCAGCCCAGTGCTCGCCTAAGTTTTTGAAAATCCCACCGAGTGGAGAGCAAACCTCCCACTCGGGGGCTTAGCTGCAGCCCAGTGCTTGCCTAAGTATATCGGGGAACAAGTCGATTGCAATGAGCACTCCGCTTTAGCCTGCAAAAGACACCTCAAACCAAATGCAAACATATCCAACGTCGAATCCAAGTTCGGATAATACCTAACAGAATAGAAAGTGCTCAGGCGCTAAGCCTGTTAAGGTTTGTCGGTTACAAAACACACTCGGCATACCGAGGCAAATTTAAAGTATCAAGCTTAGAAGTTTTTTACCCCTCCTGTGGAGGGCTGGAAGGTGCAACAAACTCATCTAGGTCGATTCCATCTGCAAACCGAGTGGCAGCGGCGATGAAGGTCTCCATGAAAGATCGGAAATCATGCTTCTTGGTGTTAGCCACCCTAAGGGCCACCAGCTTGTCCTCTCGTGCATCCTTGCAGTGAACGCGGACTAGAGACAGAGCAACATCCGCGCCACACCTGGCAGAAGACTTCTTCCACTCCTGCACTCGACTTGGGACCTCGTTCAGTTGAGTCACCAGAGACTCGAGGTCGTTCTGGAGCGTCTCTCTTGGCCAGAGTGTTGCGTCGATGCGAGAAGTTGCGACCTTCAGCCTTGCGAGATAGTCGATGACAGCAGCGACGCGAGATTCAAGCCGGAGCACATTCATGGCGACTTCATCTTTCATGGGAGAGTTGATGGGATCCAGGTTTATTTCCAGTTGACCAGTCTCCTCTTCAAAGTTCTGGCAAAATTCTGCAAGCACAACCACCGAGTCAAGAGAACAGTCGGAGATCACAGTTAAAATGTCTGTTTGATACAAAAGATTACCTTCAAGCATGAGGAATAGCTTCTTGGCAAGTCCACCCAGATAAGCCTCCAGATCGTTCTTCTTTCCCACCAACTCACTGGCCTTGTCGTTCAGGGCAATCTTGTCACTTTTCAGTCGACTGACCTCCTTGTTGGCAGCATCCAGAGCAGCTTTTAGATTGGTGTTCTCTTCTTCAAGCTTGGTGACTAAAGCTAGCTTCTCATCTGCGAGCTTGGTCTTCTCTAAAGCCGCTTTCTGCATCTCAGCCAAGTCAAGGTCTTTTTTCTTCAGGGCATCCCTCACTTTTTCTGCAAAGTTACAGTGAGATCAGACTCTGAAACAAACGAGAAGCAAAGGCAGTCGTCGGAGGCCTCACCAAACATACCTTTAGCTTCCTCCTTCGCCTTCGTTAGGTTCTCTTGGGTCAGTTTCAGATCAAGCTCGAGCTGGATGTGTTTGTTCTCCAACTCAGTATAACGAGCCGCAAGGTCGCAGGATTTCTACGAAGAACCAATTGAAAGATGTCAAAGACAATTCATTTCCGAGTGACTAAAGAAAAATCATAGCGTTTCTAAGACTATGGCCGAATACAAACATTCGACCACAGTCTCGGGGACTACACCCAGTGGGTGCACTCAGCGTGCCCCCACTAGTTTCATCAGTTAGAGTCGACCAGTCGACCAACAAAAAAAATGGGAGGTGTTCTTCAGACTATAGTCGACTGCCAGCAGTCGACCACAGTCTTGGGGACTGCACCTAGTGGGTGCACTCAGCGTGCCCCCACCGGTCTATGAATCTATTCGACCTAGTTTGATCCCCGAGGAAAAAACTTAAGACATAAAGACTATGGTCGACTGCCAGCAGTCCACCATAGCCTTGGGGACTACACCTAGTGGGTGCACTCAGCGTGCCCCCACTAACCCGGAATTTCAATCGACACACCCAGTGGGTGTAGGACAAACTCTAGGAATTTCAGAAAGAAGAGTTTTCAGATATCATATCCTAACAGAACAGGCAGTGACCGACTGACCTGAACATTACTCTGAAGAGCTGAACTGGCATCATAGGCTGCCTGGCTGGCTTCTCGAATTGCCTTCACTTGCTCCATCATGACCCCCGCTTGGCGTATTGCTTCTTTAGCAGCACTAGCTTGGTCTTCTGGGACGTGGTAGGTTGAGAAAATCGAGGGTTGAGCAGCACTCGACGATGAAGGACGAGCACTCGTCAACGGCACCGCAAAGGTTACGGTGGGCCAAGTGACATTGTCTCCCTCCACGGCCAATGTCTCGGGTGCTGGCACGTCCTGAGTCACCTTGCCAGCAGACGCTTTCTTGTTCCTTCTCTGCCTCAGTGGTTCCTCGTTGTCGTCATCAGGAAGGTCGATAACGATGTTAGATGAAGCTGCAGAAAAAGAATCAAAATCAGAGACAAGAAATCAATCGACTGAAGACGGAATTACAAGAGTCATACCAGGTTTCGAAGTAACAACATCCTCCATCCCCTGATCTTCAGCTCTGCCCGAGGTATCAGAAGTAGCAGCACTGCGGTTCCAGAAGTCAGTCGATTAGCTCATGAGTCGACCAAGAATAAGCTCATGTGGAACAGACAAACTCAAGCTACACCATTACCCTGAGATAGTGGGGATCACCATCTTCATCTTCGGCAAGACCTTCGCCGACTTCGATGGCGCCACTCGAGATTGCTTCGGAGCTTTCTCAGTCGGCACCGGAGAAGTAGTCCGAGGGCGCTTGGACGACTATGCGACGGTTGCGACCCCCTTACCACGCTCGACCGTGGGATCAAGGACAAGCTTTGAGCGTCTTTCCGAGCGAGGAGGTACAACTTCCTCCTCCTCTTCCTCCTCTTCCTCCTCACCTGAGTCATCACCCTCATCATCGTCGTCAGCATCAGAATCCCACTCCTCCGGGCTTTCGCCCCCACTTCCTTCCTCCTCCTCAGTCGGCGTTTGCGCTCCATTGGGCATCGAGTATAACTTAATGGTGTCTTGTCAGACAACAAAACAAAAACAAAGATCAATCGACCAATTCGTAGTGAAGCAGAATGAATAAAGCAAGATTACAATTGGAGACAAGTGGTCATACCGTGTCTGGTGTATAGGTACAGTTGAGTGGTGGGATCCTCCTAGCCCCTCGAGGGTTGTCCTTATTCCCTATGATTGCGGCCACCCACCTCTCAAGTGTGGCGTCGTTGACCGCTTCTGGATGGACACGAGTGGTGTCTTCGGTACCACAGTACAGCCACATCGGGTGGCCTCGGTACTGAAGCGGTTGGATGCGCCATCTAAGGAAGACCTCTAGAAGATCCATATGCGTCACTCCATCCCTAACAAGTTGGACTACACGCTCCATCAACATTTTTACCAGAGCTTTCTCCTCAGGAAGCACCTTCAGAGAAGAGGGTTTGTCCACTCGGTCCATGGAGAACGGAGGGAGACCAGTCGACTGCCCCGGCGTCGACTCGTCTTGGCAGTAGAACCAAGTCGACTGCCACCCTCTAACCGACTCAGGAATGGTCATGGCCGGGAAAGTACTCTTATTCCTCATCTGAATCCCAAGACCCCCGCACATCTGGATAACCTTAGTCCTCTCATCATCCGGACTCGCCTTTTTCACCGTCTGTGAGCGACAGGTGAATATGTGCTTAAAGAGACCCCAGTGTGGTCGACAACCCAGGAAGTTCTCGCACATGGACACGAAAGCAGCAAGATAGGCAATGGAATTGGGAGTGAAGTGGTGGAGTTGCGCCCCAAAGAAGTTCAGAAACCCTCGAAAGAAAACACTCGGCGGCAGAGAGAATCCACGATCTACATGAGTGGCAAGGAGAACGCACTCACCCTCCTGCGGCTGCGGTTGACACTCGGTCCCCGGAAGCCTTGCTGACCCGTGGGGGATCAGACCCTCGTTGGCCAGGTCATTGAGATCCGTCTCGGTGATGGTCGAACGGATCCAATCCCCTTGGACCCAACCTTTTGGCAGGCGGGACCTTGACGAAGATCCGCCCCGACTGGACGCTCTCCCCTTCGCTTTCCCCGTCACCGTCGCCTTCTTCGCGCGCTCCAAGGCCACTGTCTTCTCCTTCACCATTGTCGCCGGCGAAGCACGCGAGAAGTGGATAGGCGGAGGCGAGAGCAGGCACAGTGGGCGGGGACAAAGAGGGCAGAGAGGAGAATGAGAAGGCACTGTTCAAAAACCCTCGCCCGACGCTTTATATAAGGACGCTTCCGAGTGGCTGACAAGTAGGCCCGGGCGGTCCTGTCACATCCCGAAACAGTCACGCACGCATGATACGTGGCGAAAAAGGAGGCATCCACGCCTTATCCCATATGAGTACCGCGGTCCGCCCCGCTTCGCGCGCTTCCCAAAATTCGGATCCAACAAAATCCGCTAACGGCAGATCAATCTGTCAGACGATAGATTTCCTGCGATCCGTCGCTCGGAAGTTCACTAAGTTCAAAAGTTCACTCGACAGAAGAAAAGAATGGATCAAGGCGACTAAAAGAAAGGTTAATGCCAACGCTATAAAAGAAAAATCGCTGATCCAGGATACGACATAATCAGAGCACCGGAAATGGGTCGGAGAAAATTATCAACCCCTTCCTCACTCGAACCTCGATCCATTCGGGGGCTAATGATGAAGAAATGTACCTAGGGTAGGGTCATGGACCTATCTAGGATACCCTACCCAAGGACATCCTTAGAAGAAGCTACCTTCTAGTCGACCAAGAGGGACTTCACTCGATGAACTCAAGGACACTCGACGATGAAGATAGCCACTCGACCATGAAGCTAACCACTCGACGGCGAGGAGACCTAAAGTCACTCAGCACGCAACGGTCTGTCATTAACTAGCTTTAATAATCTTCATGGCACTTTATGAGGGCGTTACCAGTAACCCCCTGTCTTAATGTACTTTAAACCCTACATAACTGAGGGCCGGAGGGGTCTGGTGAACTCTATATAAGCCACCACCCTCCTTAGTGTAAAGGGTTCGCACCCCTGTAACTCATATACACAGAAACCAGTCGACCGCCTCCGGGCTCTGAGACGTAGGGCTATTACTTCCTCCGAGAAGGGCCTGAACTCGTAAAACACTTGTGTGTACAACTACTCCATAGCTAGGATCTTGCCTCTCCATTCCTACCCCCCATTCTACTGTCAGACTTAGAACCACGATAGGTGGCGTGAGTGACAGAAGCACAGACCCGAGTAAGTAGGTTGTTTGCATATGGGATAAAGGGGACTTGATACTTTAATGCTATGGTTGGGTTTTACTTTAATGATCTTTAGTAGTTGCGGATGCTTGCTAGAGTTCCAATCATAAGTGCATATGATCCAAGAAGAGAAAGTATGTTAGCTTATGCCTCTCCCTCAAATAGAATTGCAATAGTGATTATCGGTCTAGTAACATAGTCAATTGCTTAGGGACAATTTCACAACTCCTACCACCACTTTTCCACACTCGTTATATTTACTTTATTGCTTCTTTATCTAAACAGCCCCTAGTTTATATTTACGTGTTCTTTATTATCTTGCAAACCTATCCTATCACACCTACAAAGTACTTCTAGTTTCATACTTGTTCTAGGTAAAGCGAACGTCAAGCGTGCGTAGAGTCGTATCAGTGGCCGATAGGACTTGAGAGAGTATTTGTTCTACCTTTAGCTCCTCGTTGGGTTCAACACTCTTACTTATCGAAATAGGCTACAACTATCCCGTATACTTGCGGGTCATCACCCGCCCAGTCTGCATCGGAGTAGGCGGTTAGGGCAGCGTCGGCGGAGGCGTGAAGCGTGACGCCAAGATGCATAGTGCCACAGACATAGTGAAGAATCCGCTTGACGGCAGCCCAGTGAATGTCTCGAGGAGCATGCATATGAAGACACACCTGATGCACGGCATACTGGATCTCCGGTCGAGTCAGAGTGAGGTACTTGAGAGTACCAATGATAGACCGATAGAAAGCAGCATTTGAAGCAGGAGAACCATCCGTGGCAGAAAACTTGGTCTTCATATCATCAGGCATAGCGGCGGGCTTGCAGTTAAGCATGTCGGCGCACTCTAGGAGCTTGTGAGCGTACTTCCGCTAATGAAGGAAGAAGCCATTCGGACGGCGCACCACCTCGACACCGAGGAAGTAGTGCAAAAGACCCAAGTCCTTGATGGCAAACTCAGCGCGAAGACGAGCCGTGAGCTGACTAAGGAGACCAGCCATACATGAACTAGTAGAAAACAGGGCATACGTTCAGGCCAGGTAAGCCCATTAGTCCTGGCTCAGTCACGAACCGGCACCCATGGGCCCATTGGTTCCGGTTCGTGAGGCTAGGGGGCCTGCCCGGCCTCGTGCGAGCATTGGTCCCGGTTCGTCTGGACCCTTTGGTCCCAGTTGGTGGGATGAACTGGGACCAATGGGCCTCACTCCTGGCTCACAGCCATTGGTACCGGTTGGTGGTTGGAACCGGGACCAAAGGGTGGCCTTTAGTCCCGGTTCATGCCACGAACCGGGACCAATGAGTTGCCTATATATACCCCTCACCCGCGAGCAAAGCACTCAACTGCTCTGTTTTTTTGGCTGGCCGTCGGAGAGCTTTGTGGTGCTCTAGCACACCTCCTATGCACACAGGTGTTCGATGGAATGCCCGAGCCACACTACTTAAGCTTTGTCCTATCCAAGCTCGACCTCCAAGCTCCCTTTTCCTCAATATTTGTCTAGGTTTAGCGGTCCGTCACGTCCTGTCCCTGTCTTCACCACCGTCGATCGCCCGTGCCGATCTCGTCGCCGGCACCACCGTGGTGAGCCTCTTGTTCTTATCTTCTTTCTAAAAGGAAAAAAATTATTACTTGTATGTTTATATAGATAGTTGTATAATTTTCTTATTTTTATTATTGCTTCTTATTATTTAGTGCGATGGTTTTGCCACTCCCGTCGACCCTCATCCTGTCTATGATTCGGATGTGGTATATATTATCTTTATAACTATTTGGTTCATTTATTGTTTATGACAATTATGCCGACCAACGTGACATAGATTTTATTTATCTAGGAGGTATGTGAACCAGAAATTCCAACTGACCCTATTGTCGAGAGGTTAAACTTAGTTGAAGAAGAAAACAATTTATTGAAGGAAAAAATAAAAACAATTGAGTAGGAGAAGATGATATTGGAGTTGCATGTTGCGGATGTCGTCGATGATCACAAGATCAAGATGGATGCAATGCGCTTGAATATTAGAAAGATCAGAAAATATGCCATTTATACCGAGGCTTCGTATCATTATGCCGTTGGATCAATTGTTACCTTGGTTGCGATTATGATCACATTTGTTTTCACATTGAAATGTTTTACATAGTTTCAATGTATGGTTTAATTAATTAGATGCTCTGGAGAGCTATATGTTGTTAGATGAGAACTATGTATGTACTTTGGTTTTAATGTGATGATGAACTTCTATTAATTTGGTCAATTAATTATCTATTCATGATGTTTTGTAATGGTTTTTGACACACTTAATTATATATAATGTACGCAGATGAACCGGCAATGGATGTACGGTGACAAACACACCTCCGAGTACATTAAGGGTGTGCATGATTTTCTCGAAGTGGCTGAGGTAAACAAGCAGAATGGTTTTATGTGTTGTCCATGCCCTATCTATGAGAATACAAAGTCTTACTCTAACCAGAAAACCCTTCACATCCACCTGCTTGAGAAGGGTTTCATGCCACACTATAATGTTTGGACCAAGCACGGAGAAATAGGGGTTATGATGGAAGATAGCGAAGAAGAAGAGTACGATGACAACTATGTGCCCCCTGAATACGGAGATGCTACAACAGGGGAAGCTGTTGAAGATCAAGAGGAACCAGACGGTGTGCCCGATGATGATCTCCGCTGGGTCATTGTTGATGCAAGGAGTCAGTGCGAAAGTGAAAAGGAGAAGGTGAAGTTCGATCGCATGCTAGAGGATCACAAAAAAGGTTTGTACCCAAATTTTGAAGATGGCAACACAAAGCTCGGTACCGTACTGGAATTGCTGCAGTGGAAGGCAGAGAATGGTGTGTCTGACAAAGGATTTGAGAAGCTAGTGAAAATATTGAAGAAGAATCTTCCAAAGGATAACAAATTGCCCGACAGTACATATGCAGCAAAGAAGGTTGTTTGCCCTCTAGGATTGGAGGTGTAGAAGATACATGCATGCCCTAATGACTGCATCCAATACCGTGGTGCGTACGAGGATTTTAACGCATTCTCGGTATGTGGTGCATTGTGGTATAAGATCAGACGAGATGACCCTGGTGATGTTGACGACGAGCGCCCCCGGAAGAGGGTTCCTGCCAAGGTGATGTGGTATGCTCCTATAATACCATGGTTGAAACGCCTGTTTAGAAACAAAGAGTATGCCAAGTCGATGCGATGGCACACAGATGACTGTAAGAAAGATGGGAAGTTGAGAGCACCCGCTGACGGGTCACAGTGGAGAAAAATCGAGAGAAAGTAGTGGGAGGAGTTTGCAGGTGACGCAAGGAACGTATGGTTTGGTTTAAGTGTGGATGGCATTAATCCTTTCGGGGAGCAGAGTAGCAATCACAACACCTGGCCCGTGACTCTATGTATCTATAACCTTCCTCCTTGGCTGTGCATGAAGCGGAAGTTCATTATGATGCCAGTTCTCATCCAAGGCCCTAAGCAACCTAGCAACGACATTGATGTGTACCTAAGGCCATTAGTTGAAGAACTTTTACAGCTGTGGATTGGAAGCGGTGTACGTGTGTGGGATGAGCACAAACAGGAGGAATTTGAACTGCATGCGTTGCTGTTTGTCACCATCAATGATTGTCCTACTCTCAGTAACCTTTCAGGACAGACAAACAAGGGATACCACGCATGCACACACTATTTAGATGACACTAAAAGTATATACATGGAAAAATGCAGGAAGAATGTGTACCTGGGCCATCGTCGATTTCTTCCGACCAACCATCAATGTCGAAAGAAAGGCCAACACTTCAAATGCGAGGCAGATCACCGGAAGAAGCCCGCCATGTGTACCAGTGATCACGTACTTGCTATGGTCAATGATTTAAAAGTAATCTTCGGAAAGGGTCCCAGCGGACTATCTGTTCCGAGTGACACTGCAGGACACACACCCATGTGGAAGAAGAAATCTATATTTTGGGACCTTCCCTACTGGAAAGACCTAGAGGTCCGCTCTTCAATCGACGTGATGCACGTGACGAAGAACCTTTGTGTGAACCAGCTAGGCTTCTTGGGCGTGTATGGGAAGACAAAAGATACAGTGGAGGCACGGGAGGACCTGCAACGTTTGCATGAAAAAGAAGGCATGCCTCCAAATAAGTTGATGGTCCTGTCAGCTATGCTCTTACCAAAGAAGAGAAGTAAATCTTCTTTGAATGCCTGCTTAGTGAAGGTCCCGTCTGGCTACTCGTCAAATATAAAGGGAATAATAAATATGGCAGAGAAAAGGTTCCAGAACCTAAAGTCTCATGACTACCACGTGATTATGACGCAACTGCTTCCGGTTGCATTGAGGGGCCTTCTACCGGAAAACGTTTGCTTAGCCATTGTGAAGCTATGTTCATTCCTCAATGCAATCTCTCAGAAGGTGATCGATCCAGAAATCCTACCAAGGTTAAGGAGTGATGTGGCGCAATGTCTTGCCAGTTTCGAGCTGGTGTTCCCACCATCCTTCTTCAATATCATGACGCACGTCCTAGTTCATCTAGTCGACGAGATTGTCGTTCTCGGCCCTGTGTTTCTACACAATATGTTCCCCTTTGAGAGGTTCATGGGAGTCCTAAAGAAATATGTCCGTAACCGCGCTAGGCTAGAAGGAAGCATCTCCATGGGCCATCAAACAGAGGATGTCATTGGGTATTGTGTTGACTTCATTCCTGACCTTAAGAAGACAGGTCTCCCTCAATCGTGGTATGAGGGGAGACTGGGTGGAAAAGGAACGCTAGGAGGGGACTCAGTAGTATGTAGGGACGAGCATTCTTGGTCTGAAACACACTATACGGTTCTACAGAATTCTACCTTGGTGACTCTGTATGTCGATGAACACAAGAACATTCTGCGCTCCAAACACCCGGACCAGTGTGAGTACTGGATTACATGTGAACACATCAAAAGTTTTGGTCATTGGTTCCAAACACGTCTCAGGTGTGACAACACTGTTTCTGATGACCTGTACTCGTTGGCGAGGGAACCATCTTTGACTGTAATGACCTACAAAGGGTACGAGATAAATGGGAATACATTTTACACAATCGCCCAAGATCAGAAGAGCACCAACCAAAACAGTGGTGTCCGCTTTGATGCAGCAACCAAGAGGGGAAAGGACACATATTATGGTTACATGGTGGACATATGGGAACTTTACTATGGAAATGATATTAAGGTCCCTTTGTTTAATTGCAAATGGGTCAATCTGTCAGGAGGTGGGGTACATGCAGACCCACAGTACCGAATGACATCAGTGGATCTGAACAATCTGGGGTACATAGACGAGCCATTTGTCCTAGCCAATGATGTGGCGCAGGTTTTCTATGTGAAGGACATGTCTACCAAACTGAGAAAAAGAAAAGATAATGAAGCGGATACATCATACGATGATCCAAAGCACCACATAGTTCTTTCAGGAAAAGGAGACATCGGGGGATCGGAGGGAAAAACAGACGTGTCTGAAGATTATGAAAAGTTTCATGAAATTCCTCCCTTCAAAGTGAAGGCTGATCCAAGCATCCTGTTAAACGATGAAGATTATCCATGGTTACGGCGCAATAAGCAAAGAACACAAGCAAAGAAAAAGTGAAGACTTTCTATCAACAACTATTATGATGATGCCTTTGATGTAGAATATAACTGTAGTTACATTTGAACAAATGAAATCCGTTTGTAACAGATGAGTTTTCGTCCGAAACCCTGATACTTCGAAAGAGATTGTCCATTTTGCACACGAAGTGCATCCAGTTTTTGTCGTAACCCTCTCAACTTTTTAGGACATGCTATGTGGGTGAAATGATGATACCATGCCAACTTCAACCTTTTTAGAGTTCATTTGTAGTGCTTTTCAATTTAAGGTTCATTTATCTCAAATAATGAACTAATAGCAAAAAGAATAAACTAATAGCAAAAATAATGAACTAAAAGCAAAAATAATGAACTAATAGCAAAAAGAATGAACTAAAAATAATCAATTAAAAGCAAAAAGAACGAACTAATAGGAACCAAAATTATCAAAGTATTTTCTGTTCAAAACATTAAAAGCAAAAAGAATTTTATAAACCTCTAGTATTTTGTGTTAGAAACTAAAATAACAAAATCTGTTTTTGAATATAATGATAAAACACAGTAATATTAAATAGCAGGAAAAAGAATCACTCAAAAATCTTTGTTTATAGTAAAGTTATTCAAAAACTAGTGATTCACACAAGTTTCGAAATACCAAAATTTAAACTATTCAAATTGGAAAACAAATGGCACTAACAGAAAGTTTATATTTTTATTACCTAAAACCAAAAGGAACTAAAAAATAAAGAAAGAAACAAGAGAAAATAAATAATGCAAAAAATAGAAGAAAAAATGGGAAAAATAAAAGATGCCACCTACTGGGGCACTACGGCCTGAATACGACTAGAAACCCTACCAAGGGCCAGGATTCAGGCCCGCAGAAGGCCCAGTAGGCCCATCAGGCATATCAGTGACAATTAGGCCCGTAAGCCTGCATTTGAGAGGAGCTCGAGAGGGGTGCGATAGTGGGGCTTATAAACCACCGCGCCCCTCTCAACTAGCGAGGTGGGGCTAAAGTTTTGGGCACGAGCAGCACGAGGCCTTTGGTCCCGGTTGGTGGCACCAACCGGGAATAAAGGGGTGCATTGGTACCGGTTCGTGGCACCAACCGGTACCAATGCCACCCTTTAGTCCCGGTTGGTGCCACCAACAGGGACCAAAGGCCTCTACTTCCCGCCCTTTGGGCTGCTGATGACCCACAAGTGTAGGGGATCTATCGTAGTCCTTTCGATAAGTAAGAGTGTCGAACCCAACAAGGAGCAGAAGGAAATGATAAGTGGTTTTCAGTAAGGTTTTCTCTGCAAGCACTGAAATTGTAGGTAATAGATAGTTTTGTGATAAGATAAATAGTAACAAGCAACAAGTAAATAAAGTAAATAAAGTGCAGAAAGGTGGCCCAATCCTTTATGTAGCAAAGGATAAGCCTGGACAATTTCTAACAATAATAAAGGAGCTCCCGAGGACACATTGAGAATTATCGTCAAGCTAGTTTTCATCACGTTCATATGATTCGCGTTCGGTACTTTGATAATTTGATATGTGGGTGGACCGGAACTTGGGTACTGCCCTAACTTGGACAAGCATCCCACTTATGATTAACCCCTATTGCAAGCGTCCGCAACTACAAAAGAAGTATTAAGGTAAACCTAACCACAACATTAGACATATGGATCCATAACAGCCCCTAACGAAGCAACACATAAACTAGGGTTTAAGCTTCTGTCACTCTAGCAACCCATCATCTACTTATTACTTCCCCATGCCTTCCTCTAGGCCCAAATAATGGTGAAGTGTCATGTAGTCGACATTCACATAACACCACTAGAGGAAAAGACAACATACATCTCATCAAAATATCGAACGAATACCAAATTCACATGACTACTAATAGCAAGACTTCACCCATGTCCTCAGGAACAAACGTAACTACTCACAAAGCATATTCATGTTCATAATCAGAGGAGTAATAATATGCATAAAGGATCTGAACATATGATCTTCCACCAAGTAAACCAATTAGCATCAACTACAAGGAGTAATCAACACTACTAGCAACCCACAGGTACCAATTTGTGGTTTTGATACAAGATTGGATACAAGAGATGAACTAGGGTTTTGAGAGGAGATGGTGCTGATGAAGATGTTGATGGAGATTCACCCCCTCTCGATGAGAGGATCGTTGGTGATGACGTTGGTGATGATTTCCCCCTCCCGGAGGGAAGTGTCCCCGGCAGAACAGTTCCGCTAGAGCCCTAGATTGATTCCGCCAAGGTTCCGCCTCGTGGCGGCGGAATTTCGTCCCGTAAGCTTGCCCACGATTTTTTCCAGGGTAAAAGTGATGATATAGCAGAAGATGGACGCCGAAGGCCCACCAGGGGGCCCAGGAGATAGGGAGGCATGCCCTATAGGGGGGGCCCCTGTCTCCTGGACAGGGTGTGGCCCCCCTGGCCTATTTCTTTCACTCAGAAATTCTTATTAATTCCCAAAAGTTGTTTCATGGAGTTTCAGGACTTTTGGAGCTGTGCAGAATAGGTTTCCAACGTTTGCTCCTTTTCCAGCCAGAATTCCAGCTGTCGGCATTCCCCCTCTTCATGGTAAACCTTGTAAAATAAGAGAGAATAGCCATAAGTATTGAGATATAATGTGTAATAACAGCCCATAATGCAATAAATATTGATATAAAAGCATGATGCAAAATGGACGTATCAACTCCCCCAAGCTTAGACCTCGCTTGTCCTCAAGCGGAAGCCGAAATCGAAAAATATGTCCACAAGTTTAGAGATAGAGGTGTCGATAAAAATAAAATACAGACATGAGGGCATCATGATCATTCTTATAACAACACATATAGATCTCAATATATAATTTCTTATGCTCAAGTGACAATCAATTCACAATTTCAAGTATGGTTCAAAAACTTCATTGAGAACTAACAAACTATAATCTCAGTCATTGAAGCAATCGCAATTTATCATAACATCAGAAAGAGTCAACAATGGAGCTTTTCAGCGAGTCCACATACTCAACTATCATATAGTCTTCTACAATTGCTAACACTCATGCAATACTTGTGGTTATGGAGTTTTAGCTAGACACTGAGAAAGATAGGGGCTTATTGTGTTGCCTCCCAACGTATTCACCTTTAGGTGATGTCAACAATAATAGCCCATGCTAACGAACATCCAATTGGATATATGTATCACGATCTTTCAAACACGAGGAGCTTGCCAAAGGATAAAATGAAAAAGGGAAAGGTGAGGATCACCTTGACTCAAGCATAAAGTAAAAACATAAAGTAAAAGATAGGCCCTTCGCAGAGGGAAACAGAGGTTGTCATGCGCATTTAGGGTTGATGCATAAAATCTTAATGTAAAAGAACGTCACTTTATATTGCCCCTTGTGTGTGGACCTTTATTATGCAGTCCGTCGCTTTTATTACTTCCACAACAAGTTCGTACAAAGCTTATTTTCTCCGCACTAATAAGTCATACATAATTAGAGAGCAATTTTTATTGCTTGCACCGATGACAACTTACTTGAAGGATCTTACTCAAACTAGGTAGATATGGTGGACTCTCATGGAAAGACTGGGTTTAAGGGTATTTGGAAGCACAAGTAGTATCTCTACTTGGTGCTAGGAATTTGGCTAGCATGAGGGGGAAAGGCAAGCTCAACATGTTTGGAAGGTCAATGACAATATACTTTAGCTGAGATGTCGGAAAACATAAACCATTACGTTGTCTTCCTTGTCCAACATCAACTCTTTTAGTATGTCATACTTAATGAGTGCTTCACAATCATAAAAGATGTCCAAGATAATATATTTATATGTGAACCCCTCTTTCCTTATCACTTCCTATTAATTGCAACGATGACCAAAACTACGTTCATCAACTCTCAACAATTTTTATGCCTCATACTTTCTATATGTGAAGTTATCACTATCCATAAGATCAATATGAACTCTTTATTCTTTCTACTTCTCAAGATCATAGCAACATAGCAAAGCCCTTGACTCAACACTAATCTTTATTATAGATAGCTCGCGGACTCGAATACAAAAGAGATCATAAAGCAAAACTCAAACTACTTGATATCAAAACTTCTAGATCAAGATACTACTAAAAGGATCGAACTAAATAAAGCGATAAAGATAGGAGTGTGATGGTGATACGATACCGGGGCACCTCCCCCGAGCTTGGCAGTTGCCATGGGGAGTGCCCATACCCATGTGATTATTTCCTTGGAGTTGGTGAAGTAGGAGTTGTTGATGATGTAGGCTTGGCGTCCGTCTTCCAAGGCATAGGCTCTCCGTCATAGAAGGATGATCGAGTCTTCGGGATCCTTAAATCTGCAGCCGAACTCATCCTCTTGAATCTATATTCATACTCACAGTTCTGGTTTCGCAGGTCATAGATCTAGGCTTGGAGGTGCTCGATTTTCTCTTGAAGCTTGAAGATGGTCTCCCCAATGACTTTGGCATCCAACTTGTGGTTATTGGTGAACTCCGTGATCATCATCTGGTTGGCGTTGAGTTCACGCTCCACCATCCCTTGGCACTTGAAAACTTGCTGCTCCACGGCTTCGAGCTTTGTCTCCACGCTCCTGGTACGCCTTGGTCCCTCCACATCGCGGATGTGCAGGACCCCCTCACGCATCTCAATGGTTTGAGGGTGTTGCAGCACCTCCGCAAGATAGGGGTTGATAACCCTCTCGAAAAACTTGTCCTTGGGAGCGCTTGGAGACGACATGATGCTCTTAGATCTGAAACAGAAATAGCTCGAAACGAAAACAGAGGATATTTGCGTGATACGGTGGTCAAAACCTTCGGGAGTATATATAATGAATTTTTACCGACCAAAATACGTAACATGCAAGAAAACGGAGTCCGGGAGGCACACGAGGTGCCCACGAGACAGGGGGCGCGCCCTACAGGGGGGCCGCCCTCCACTCTCGTGGGAGCCTCGTGTCCCTTTCGGACTACTTCTTTCTTCCTAAAATTCTTAAATATTCCAAAACTGATAAAAATTGCCATTGGAGTTGTTTTGGAGTCGGTTTACTTACCGTACCACATACCTATGCCTTTTCGGAGTCTGGGATGTTCTGGAAAGTGTCCCTTATGTATTCCTCAGGGGTTACGGTTTCAATAATATTAGTTTCAACATTGATAGGATTACCTGAAATATAGTGTTTAATTCTTTGACCGTTTACCACCCTCGGATTTGTGCCTTCGAAGTTGTTGATTTTTATGCACCAGAATGATAGACCTCCTCGATAACGTAGGGACCTTCCCATTTTGAGAGAAGTTTTCCTGCAAAAAATCTTAAACGAGAGTTGAATAATAACACATAATCTCCTACGTTAAACTCACGCTTTTGTATCCTCTTATCATGCCAGCGTTTGACTTTTTCTTTGAAAAGCTTGGCATTCTCATAGGCTTGGGTTCTCCATTCATCAAGTGAGCTAATATCAAATAACCTCTTCTCACCGGCAAGCTTGAAGTCATAATTGAGCTCTTTAATAGCCCAATATGCTTTATGTTCAAGTTCAAGAGGTAAATGACACGCTTTTCCATAAACCATCTTATAAGGAGACATACCCATAGGATTTTTGTATGCAGTTCTATAGGCCCATAATGCATCATCAAGTTTTTTGGACCAATTCTTTCTAGATCTATTCACAGTCTTTTGCAAAATTAATTTGAGCTCTCTATTGCTCAACTCTACTTGACCACTAGACTGCGGATGATAAGGAGATGCTATTCTATGATTGACATCATACTTAGCAAGCATCTTACGGAAAGCACCATGAATGAAATGTGAACCACCATCAGTCATAAGATATCTAGGGACTCCAAACCTCGGAAAAATAACTTCTTTAAGCATTTTAATAGAAGTGTTATGATCAGCACTACTAGTTGGAATAGCTTCTACCCACTTAGTAACGTAATCAACAGCAACTAAAATATGTGTATAACCATTAGAGGCAGGAAAAGGTCCCATATAATCAAAGCCCCAAACATCAAACGGTTCAATAACAAGAGAATAATTCATAGGCATTTCTTGACGTCTACTAATGTTACCTATTCTTTGACATTCATCACAAGATAAGACAAACTTACGAGCATCTTTGAAGAGAGTAGGCCAATAAAAACCAGATTGTAGTACCTTGTGTGCAGTTCTATCTCCAGCGTGGTGTCCTCCATAAGATTCAGAGTGACACTTGCGTAGGATCTGTTCCTGTTCATGCTCAGGCACACAACGTCTAATAACACCATCTACTCCTTCTTTATAAAGGTGTGGATCATCCCAGAAGTAATGTCTTAAATCATAAAAGAACTTTTTCTTTTGCTGGTATGTGAAACTAGGCGGTAAATATTTAGCAACAATGTAATTAGCATAATCAGCATACCAAGGAGCAGTATGAGAAGCATTGACGACCGCTAATTGTTCATCAGGAAAGCTATCATTAATAGGCAGTGGGTCATCAAGAACATTCTCTAACCTAGACAAGTTATCTGCAACGGGGTTCTCAGCTCCCTTTCTATCAATAATATGCAAGTCAAATTCTTGGAGCAAGAGAACCCATCTAATGAGTCTAGGCTTAGCATCTTTCTTTTCCATAAGATATTTAATAGCAGCATGATCAGTGTGAATAGTAACTTTGGAATCAACAATATAAGGTCTAAACTTATCACATGCAAACACAACTGCTAAGAACTCTTTTTCAGTAGTAGCATAATTTCTCTGGGCAGTATCAAGAGTCTTACTAGCATACTGGATAACATTCAATTTCTTATCAACTCTTTGCCCTAAAACAGCACCTACAGCATAATCACTAGCATCGCACATAATTTCAAAAGGTAAATTCCAATCAGGTGGCTGAACAATAGGTGCAGTGATCAAAGCTTTCTTAAGCACTTCAAACGCTTCTACACAATCATCATCAAAGACAAAAGGAATATCTTTTTGCAATAAATTAGTCAGAGGCCTAGAGATTTTAGAAAAGTCCTTAATGAACCTCCTATAAAAACCGGCATGACCAAGGAAACTTCTTATACCTTTTATGTCCTTGGGACATGGCATCTTTTCAATAGCATCAACTTTGGCTTTATCAACTTCAATACCTCTCTCGGAGATCTTGTGCCCCAAGACAATGCCTTCATTAACCATAAAGTGACACTTTTCCCAATTCAGGACGAGACTAGTGTCTTCGCATCTCTGCAAAACTCGATCAAGGTTGCTCAAACAATCATCAAAAGAGGATCCATAGACGGAGAAGTCATCCATGAATACCTCACAAATCTTTTCACAAAAATCAGAGAATATAGCCATCATGCATCTTTGAAAGGTAGCAGGTGCATTACATAAACCAAAAGGCATACGTCTATAAGCAAAAGTACCAAAAGGGCAAGTAAAAGTAGTTTTAGATTGATCCTTCGCTGACACAGGTATCTGAGAGAAACCAGAATAACCATCTAGAAAGCAAAAATGTGTGTGTTTGGATAGCCTTTCTAGCATTTGATCAATAAAAGGTAAAGGGTAATGATCTTTCTTAGTAGCTTTATTTAACTTACGGAAATCAATTACCATCCTATAACCTGTAATAATTCTTTGCGGGATCAATTCATCTTTATCATTAGGAACGACGGTAATACCTCCCTTTTTAGGGACACAATGGACAGGGCTTACCCATTCACTATCAGCAACGGGATAAATAATACCTGCCTCAAGGAGCTTTAGTATCTCCTTTCTTACCACTTCCTTCATCTTGGGATTTAATCGTCTTTGAGGATCTCTAACTGGTTTGGCATCTTTCTCCACTGAAATCTTGTGTTGACATAATGTGGGACTAATGCCCTTAAGATCATCCAGAGTATATCCAATAGCTGCTCGGTGCTTCTTCAGAGTTTTCAATAATCTTTCTTCTTCTTTCTCTGAAAGGTTAGCACTAATAATAACAGGATATATTTCTTTTTCATCAAGATAAGCATACTTAAGATTATCAGGTAATGGTTTGAGTTCAAACACGGGATCACCCTTGGGTGGAGGGGGATCCCCAAGAATTTCAACGGGAAGGTTATGATTCAGCATAGGCTCCTGTTTAAGGAACACTTCATCTATTTCTTCCCTTTCCTTCATAAACATATCGTTTTCATGGTCTAGCAAATATTGTTCTAACGGATCAGTTGGAGGAAGAGCAATGGAAGCAAGACCAATAATCTCATCCTTACTAGGTGGTTCCCTTTCACGAGGTTGTCTACTAAACTTAGCGAAATTAAACTCATGAGACATACCATCTATGCCAACAGTGACAATATTCTTTTCACAATTAATCTTAGCACTAGCAGTATTCAAGAAGGGTCTACCAAAAAATAATGGGACAAAAATCATATTGTGGGGAACCAAGAACAAGGAAATCAGCAGGGTATTTAACCTTCCCACTCAAAACTTCAACATCTCTAACAATCCCAATAGGTTTAATGGTGTCCCTATTAGCAAGCTTAATAGTAACATCAATGTCTTCTAATTCAACGGGTGCAATGGCGTGCATAATTTCTTTATAAAGATCATAAGGTATCGCACTAGCACTAGCACCCATATCACATAAACCATGATAACAATGAACTCCTATTTTAACAGAAATAACAGGCATGCCTACGACAGGTCTACGTGTCTTAGTATCAGCTCTAGCAATATTAGCAGTCTCACCACAGAAAGAAATAACATGCCCATCTAAGTACTCATCCAAGAGATCTTTAACCATAGAAATACTAGGTTCAACATTAATTTGCTCAGGAGGTGTATAAGTCCTAGTATTACTCTTACGAACAACAGTCGAAGCTTTAGCATGATCCTTTATCCTAACAGGAAAAGGAGGTTTTTCAACATAAGCAGTAGGAACAATAGGATCACTATAGGTAATAGTCTTTTCTTCAACTGTAATAGGTGCAACTACTTTCACTTCAACAGGAGGATTATATTTAAATCACTTCTCTTTAGGGAGATTAACGTGAGTAGCAAAACATTCACAAAAGTAGCTACTATCTCAGAGTCAAGTCCATACTTAGCACTAAATCCACGAAAAGCATCGGTATCCATAAAAGATTTAACACACTCGAACTTAGGTGTCATACCTGACTCCTTACCATTGTCGGAACCCCAATCTTCAGAGTTGCATTTAATTCTTTCCAATAAGTCCCATTTGAAATCAATAGTCTTCAGCATATAAGAACCAACACAGGAAATATAGAGTAGGTTGCGATTATCAAGAGAAAGCCGAGCATAAAAATTCTCAATAATCATTTCCTGAGAGAGCTCATGATTGGGGCATGAATATAACATTGACTTAAGCCTCCCCCAAGCTTGAGTGATGCTTTCTCCTTCGCGAGGCCAAAAATTATATATGTAATTACGATCACGATGAACAAGATGCATAGGATAGAACATCTGGTGAAATCCCAACTTCAATCGCTTATAATTCCAAGATTTTGTATCATCACATAGCCTATACCATGTCAATGCTTCTCCCTTCAAAGATAAAGGAAAGACCTTCCTTTTGAAAACATCATCGGGAATACCTGCATGCTTAAATAATCCACAAACTTCATCCACAAAGATAAGGTGTAAATCGGGATGCAATGTTCCATCTCCTGCAAATGGATTAGCTAGCAGTTTCTCTATCATACCCGAAGGAATCTCAAAGTAAATATTTTCATAAAGTTCAGTAGGTTGAGGAGAAACTCTTTGCTCTTCTGGTTGGGGTGAAGATACCCCAAACAAGCCCCTCAACGGATTAGTTTCCATAGTGACAAGTAACAGAAAATTTCAGCACACTATATAAATGTTTCCTTATCAAGTTCCACTCACCAAAAGCACTACACTCCCCGGCAACTGCCCCAGAAAAGAGTCTTGATGACCCACAAGTGTAGGGGATTTATCGTAGTCCTTTCGATAAGTAAGAGTGTCGAACCCAATGAGGAGCAGAAGGAAATGATAAGCGGTTTTCAGTAAGGTTTTCTCTGCAAGCACTGAAATTGTAGGTAATAGATAGTTTTGTGATAAGATAAATAGTAACGAGCAATAAGTAAATAAACTAAATAAAGTGCAGCAAGGTGGCCCAATCCTTTATGTAGAAAAGGATAAGCCTGGACAATTTCTAATAATAATAAAGGAGCTCCCGAGGACACATTGGGAATTATCGTCGAGCTAGTTTTCATCACGTTCATATGATTCGCGTTCGGTACTTTGATAATTTGATATGTGGGTGGACCGAAACTTGGGTACTGCCCTAACTTGGACAAGCATCCCACTTATGATTAACCCCTATTGCAAGCGTCCACAACTACAAAAGAAGTATTAAGGTAAACCTAACCACAACATTAGACATATGGATCCATAATAGCCCCTAACGAAGCAACGCATAAACTAGGGTTTAAGCTTCTGTCACTCTAGAAACCCATCATCTACTTATTACTTCCCCATGCCTTCCTCTAGGCCCAAATAATGGTGAAGTGTCATGTAGTCGACGTTCACATAACACCACTAGAGGAAAAGATAGCATACATCTCATCAAAATATCAAACAAATACCAAATTCACATGAATAATAATAGCAAGACTTCACCCATGTCCTCAGGAACAAATGTAACTACTCACAAAGCATATTCATGTTCATAATCAAAGGAGTAATAATATGCATAAAGGATCTGAACATATGATCTTCCACCAAGTAAACCAATTAGCATCAACTACAAGGAGTAATCAACACTACTAGCAACCCACAGGTACCAATTTGTGGTTTTGATACAAGATTGGATACAACAGATGAACTAGGGTTTTGAGAGGAGATGGTGCTGGTGAAGATGTTGATGGAGATTGACCCCCTCTTGATGAGAGGATCGTTGGTGATGATTTCCCCCTCCCGGAGGGAAGTGTCCCTGGCAGAACAGCACGACCAGAGCCCTAGATTGATTCCACCAAGGTTCCGCCTCGAGGCGGCGGAGTTTCGTCCCGTAAGATTGCCCACGATTTTTTCCAGGGTAAAAGTGATGATATAGCAGAAGATGGATGCCGGATGCCCACCAGGGGGCCCAGGAGATAGGGGCGCGCCCTATAGGGGGGGGGCGCCCCCTGTCTCCTAGACAGGGTGTTGGGCCCCTGGCCTATTTGTTTCGCTCAGAAATTCTTAGTAATTCCAAAAAGTTGTTTCGTGGAGTTTCAGGACTTTTGGAGCTATGCAGAATAGGTTTCAAACGTTTGCTCCTTTTCCAGCCATAATTCCAGCTGTCGGCATTCCCCCTCTTCATGGTAAACCTTGTAAAATAAGAGAGAATAGCCATAAGTAATGAGGTATAATGTGTAATAACAGCCCATAATGCAATAAATATTGATATAAAAGCATGATGCAAAATGGACGTACCAGCTGCTGAAAAGAGACCTTTGGTCCCGGTTGGTGGCACCAACTAGGACTAAAAGGGGGGCTTTTGTCCCGGTTCTAGCCACCAACCGGGACCAATGCGTCGCCTATATAAACAACACTTGTGATATTTCCGTTTCCGTTCCTCGTTCTCCCGCCGCCGACGTCGCCCTCTGCACCGTCGCCCGCGCCCGTCGCCGCTGTCGCTGTCGCCCGCGCCCATCGTCTCCGCCCCCGTCACCGCCCCGACGCTATCACCGCGTGCCACCCCGTGCCATCGCTGCCCCAACGCCGTCGTCGCCCCGCGTCGCCCCGAAGCCGTCACCGCCCCGCGCCACCGCTGCCTCGACCTCGCCGCCTCGACGCCCCATCGCCCACAGTGAGCCCCCACGCCCCTGCCCTACCCCCTGCTGCCGCCACCGCTGCCGTATGCTTTTTTTCATGGATGTGTGGCTTTTTTTCATATATGTTCATGTATATATGTTGATGTATGGGTATATGTATGATGTTTTTTTTTCATATATGTTGATGTAATTTTTTTTTGCATATATATATATATATATTTGATGTTTTTTTTTCATAGATGATCATATGAATTTTTTTGTTCGTAGATGATCATATATATGATGTATGCATGGATGTGGATGGAATATGATGTTTTTTTATTCATAATTTTTTTTTGTTCATGAGAGAGGCGGCAAGGACGTCGAGAAATTTGTACTATTTAGGGTTAGTCGTCGAGGAAGAAGGAAAATAAGGAAAAATAATAAAAGTGGAAGAAGGAAGAAGGAGAAGGAGAAGGAGAAGAAGAGGAGAAAAAAAAAGAAGATGAAGTAGAAGAAAAAAAGGAGAAGAAGAAGGAATAGAGGAGAAGAAGAAAACATAAAAATATTTTCTTCTTCTCCTCTTTTCCTTCTTCTTCTCCTCTTTTTTTATTCTTCTTCTTTTTTCTTCTTCTTTCTTCTTCTTCTTCTTCTTCTTCTTCTTCTTCTTCTTTTTATCGGGAACGAGGGTGTCGAGGATCACCGAGCGGTCGAGGGTCGTGGGTTGCCTAGCGGTCGAGGGTTGAGAACTAGGGTAGAGGGTCGAGGGTCGCCGAGGGGTCGAGGGTCGAGAGTCAAGGGTCGTCGAGGGGTCGAGAGGTCGAGGGTCGCCGAGGGGTCGAGGGTCGAGAGTCGAGGACGTCGAGGGGTCGAGGGGTCGAGGGTTGATATGTCTCCAACGTATCTATAATTTATGAAGCATTCATGCTATTTTATTACCTGTTTTGAACGATTATGGGCTTTATTATACACTTTTATATTACTTTTGGGACTAACCTATTAACCGGAGGCCCAGCGCATATTGTTGTTTTATTGCCTGTTTCAGTATGTCGAAGAAAAGGAATATCAAACGGAGTCCGAACGGAATGAAACCTTTGACATCGTGATTTTTTGGAAGAATATGATCCTGGAGAGGTGGAGTTCACGTCAGAAGATCCTCGAGGAGGCCAGGAGATAGGAGGGTGCACCCACCCCTCCTGGGTGCCCACTCTGTCTCGTGGGCCCCTCGAGCACCTCCCGACCGACTTCTTTCACCTATATAGTCCCACGTACCCCGAAAATATCCACAGAGAAGATAGATCGGGAGTTCCACCACCGCAATCCTCTATAGCCATCAAAATCATCTCGGGAGCCCGTTTCGGCACCCTGCCGGAGGGGGGATCCCTCACCAGGGGTCATCTTCATCATCCCGGCGCTATCCATGACGACGAGGGAGTAGTTCACCCTCGAGGCTGAGGGTATGTACCAGTAGCTATGTGTTTGATCTCTCTCTCTCTCGTGTTCTCTCTTGTGTTCCCTCTATGGCACGATCTTGATGTAACGCGAGCTTTTCTATTATAGTTGCATCTTATGATGTTTCTCCCCCTCTACTCTCTTGTGATGAATTGAGTTTTCCTCTTGAAGTTATCTTATCGGATTGAGTCTTTAATGATTTGAGAACACTTGATGTATGTCTTGCCGTGCTTATCTGTGGTGACAATGGGATATGATGTGCCACTTAATGTATGTTTTGGCGACCAACTTGCGGGTTCCGCCCATGAACCTATGCATAGGGGTTGGCACACGTTTTCGTCTTGACTCTCCGGTAGAAACTTTGGGGAACTCTTTGAAGTACTTTCTGTTGGTTGAATAGATGAATATGAGATTGTGTGATGCATATCGTAAAATCATGCCCACGGATACTTGAGGTGACAATGGAGTATCTAGGTGACATTAGGGTTTTGGTTGATTTGTGTCTTAAGGTGTTATTCTAGTATGAACTCTATGATAGATTGAGCGGAAAGAATAGCTTCATGTTATTTTACTACGAATTCTTGAATAGATAGAATAGAAAGGATAACTTTGAGGTGGTTTCGTACCCTACCATAATCTATTCGTTTGTTCTCTGCTATTAGTGTCTTTGGAGTGACTCTTTGTTGCATGTTGAGGGATTGTTATATGATCTATCTATGTTATTATTGTTGAGAGAACTTGCACTACTGAAAGTATGAACCTTAGGCCTTGTTTCCTACCATTGCAATACCGTTTACGCTCAATTTTATCATTAGTTACCTTGCTGTTTTTATAATTTAAGATTACAAATACCTTTATCTACTATCCATATTGCACTTATATCACCATCTCTTCGCCGAACTAGTGCACCTATACAATTTACCATTGTATTGGGTGTGTTGAGGACACAAGAGACTCTTTGTTATTTGCTTGCAGGGTTGTTTGAGAGAGACCATCTTCATCCCACGCCTCCCACGGATTGATAAACCTTAGGTCATCCACTTGAGGGAAATTTGCTACTGTCCTACAAACCTCTGCACTTGGAGGCCCAACAACGTCTACAAGAAGAAGGTTGTGTAGTAGACATCAAGCTCTTTTCTGGCGCCGTTGCCGCGGAGGTGAGTGCTTGAAGGTATATCTTTAGATCTTGCAATCGAATCTTTTTGTTTCTTGTTTTATCACTAGTTTAGTTTATAAAAGAAAAGTACAAAAAAATGGAATTGAGTTTGTCTCATATGCTTCGTCTTTTTAATATCTTTCGTGAGAATGATGGTAAGGAAAATTGTGCTCAAGTGCTAGAAGAATAAGTCTATGAAATGTTTGTCACTAAATCTTTGAATGATGAGCATGATTGCAATGTTGTTAGTATGAACTCTTTGAATATCCATAGTACTAATGATGATTGCACTAGTCATGATGAAAATATCTCTTATGAGCATGTCAACTTTTGTGGAGTGCATTTGCATGAACACACCGAATAGATAAGATATATATTGCAAGAGGCATAAGCATTTAGAAACTAAATTGTTGCAAGAAAAGTTAAATGGGAGTGCTGAAAATTTACATTTCCTTTGTCGTACTTGTGAACTTTGCAATGAACGTGGTCATTTACATCTCCGATGCAAATTCTTTCATGATCGAATCGTGTCCAAAAATTGTGATGATTTGATTTCCCTTGCACATTATAATGAACTTAGTTTGCTTTTGGGTTTTTAAGAATTGAAACATTTAACTAAGGATCTTCCAGATTTTGCCCTTAAGAAATTCCTTGATATTGATCTAGAGAAGATTTATTTGTATTGTATGATGAATTGCATTGAAAATCCTTATATTTCCAATTACCTAAAGAAAATAAAACAAATAGAAGATGAAGAGAATATTAATGAAAGGGAAGAGACTTCCCATTATCCTCCTATTATTTCTTATGATGAATCAGGTATCGAGGAGGAGCCTTCTATTCAACCAATCTCATCAATAAGGAGCTCAAGGAAGAAGGTTGAACCCACACATAATGTGAAGAAGAAAAGGAAGAGAAGGAGCAGTAAAGTTAAAAAGGTATCCCTCCCAAATTATGTTGCTCCTACTACTCATTGTGATGATTATAATTGCTATAATATTGGTGTTATCCATACTATTAATGATGAGAATGATTATGGTTATGATATGAAAAGGCCCAATCTTGGGGAAGCTATGTTTGATGAGGATGAAATATTTGAGAATATATTTGCTGCAACTAATGTTTGTCCCAAGCTTGGGGATGCTACGTTTAATGAAGATGATATTTTTAGTCTCCCAAGTTTTGATATGCAAAGTTGTTATGATGATAGCATGCCTTGTACCTATGATGATTATATTGATGAAAGTCGGTTTGGAAGAGTTTCAACGTTAGGAAGTAGTGATCCCACTATTTTGGAGGATGTTGAATCTTATAATATTTATGAAAGTGGATTTGGAAGAGTGTCAACTTTATTTAGTGATGATTCCACTATCTTGGAAGAGGTTTCAATCGATTAGGATGAGAACAAAGTTGCTACTTATGATGATCATTGTGATGAAACTTATACTATAAAAAGTAGTGATGATTATATTTATAAAACTTGTCATGATTATGATTACTCTTTTTCTGAGCATTACTCTTTTAACGTGGAAACAATTTATAGTGTTCAAGTCTCTTATTACACTCCCACCATTCTGAAGGAGAAGAATTTTGCTTATGTGGAGAATAGTAAATTTTCTATGCTTGTAGATCATGAAAAGAATGCTTTAGGTGCTGGTTATATTGTTGAATTCATTCATGATGCTACTGAAAACTATTATGAGAGAGGATCATATGCTTCTACATATTGCAATAATATCAAGTTTCCTCTCTATGTGTTTAAAATTTTGAAGCTATGCTTGTTTTACTTTCCTATGCTAGTTGATTATTGTTCCCATAAGTTGTTTTATCACAAAATACCTATGCATAGGAAGTGGATTAGGCTTAAATGTGCTAGTCATATGCTTCGTGATGCTCCCGTTATGTTTGAATTCTTATCTTTTATGTGAGCATCATTGCCATCATCATGCCTAGCTAAAAAGGCATTAAAGAAAAGCGCTTGTTGGGAGACAACCCAATATTTATCCTTACTGTTTTTGTGTGTCAACATGATTATGCTACTGTATTAATCATTTTTTATAGCTTTTGTTTCAATAAAGTGCCAATTAGAACCTTTGGGAAGACTTGGGTGAAGTTTATGTGATCTTGCTGTAAAAAACAGAAACTTTAGCACTCACGAGATTAGCTGCCATTTTTTACTGGAGAGTGATTTTAGGTTGATTCTTTTTGCAGATAATTAATAGACAAATTCCCCAGGTCCAACAATTTATTTCATAATTTTTGGAGTTCCATAAATATACATTTGATACAAATTACTACAGACTGTTCTGTTTTTGACATATTCTGTTTTCATTGTGTTGTTTGCTTATTTTGATGAATCTATGGCTAGTATGTAAGGGTATGAACCATATAGAAGTTGGAATACAGTAGGTTTAACACCAATATGAATTTAGAATGAGTTCATTATAGTACCTAAGTGGTGTTTTTATTATCTTATACTAACGGAGCTTACGAGTTTTGTTTTGAGTTTTGTGTGGTTGAAGTTTTCAAGTTTTGGGTGAAAAGATTCGATGGAATATGGAATAAGGAGTGGCAAGAGCCTAAGCTTGGGTATGCATAAGTCACCCCAAGGTAATATCCAGGTACAACCAAGATCCTAAGCTTGGGGATGCTCTGGAAGGCATCCCCTCTTTCATCTTCGTCTTCGTTCAAGTTTTGCTTGGAGCATCATTTTATTTTATTAGTATTTGCTTGCTGTTATTTAGAATAATGTTTTGCATCTATATTTTCAATAAAAATGTCAAGGATAGCCTTTACCATGCTTATTTTGCCAGTATACATGTTGCTGTTTGAAAACAGAAAGTTTACCCTGTTGCAAAAATTCCCTAGAAAAGTCAGAGAATGATATAATACTGAATCTTTAAGAATAATGAGATATGATAAATCTTCTACAGCGTAGTATTTTTCTCATAATTTTTGGAGTTAGGGAAGTATGATGAATCTTGCATTCTTTACAGACTATACTGTTTTGGCAGATTGCTGTTATGTTTGCATTGTTTGCATATGTTTGCTTGTTTAATGATTCTATTTGAGGATAGGAGTATTAAATATGCAGAGGCATTTAGTATTCAATGTTGAATAATAATCTTAGTGATTTGTTACAGTAGAAGATGATAAGGTTTTGCATTGGTTTATACTAACATATCTCACGAGTTCTTGTTGAGTTTGGTTTGGATGAAGCTTTTTGATAAAAAGAGAAACCATGATATGAGTGGAATTAAGGAGACGCAAAATTTCAAGCTTGGGGATGCCCAAGGCACCCCAAGATAACATTTCAAGAAGTCTCAAGCATCTAAGCTTGGGGATGTTCCGGGAGGCGTCCCACCTTTCTTCTTCAACAATTATCGGTTAGTATCGGTTGAACCTAAGTTTTTGCTTCTTCACATGAGTCGTGCTATCCTTGAAATGTCATTTTATTTTGCTTTGCTTGCTGTTTGAATACAACACCAAGATCTGAAATTCTTAAATGCGAGAGAGTCTTCACATAGTTACATAATTATTTAACTACTCATTGATCTTCACTTATATCTTGTTGGAGTAGTTTGTCATTTACTCGTGTGCTTCACTTATATCCTATGAGTAAATGGTTGAATGAGTTGAATGTCATAAATCTGAAATTATATATGTTTCATTTTCTTACTCCATTGGGAGTAATGACTTCACATCTATGAAGTAGAGGTTGTAAATTTATTGAAGGTTAGCAAGCATTGTATTGGTCATTTGAACAATTCATGAAAGAATATTGAAGGAAGAGAGATTTCACATATAAATATACTATCCTAGACATCTTTTATAATTGTGAGCACTCATTAAGTATGACATGCTAAAGAGTTGATGTTGGACAAGAAAGACAACGTAATGGGTTATGTTTTCTCACATCTCAGTTGAAGTATATTGTCATGGATCATTCAAACATGTTGAGCTTGCCTTTCCCCCTCATGCTAGCCAAAATTCCTAGCACCAAGTAGAGATACTACTTGTGCTTCCAAATATCCTTACACCCAGTTTTGCCATGAGAGTCCACCATACCTACCTATGGATTGAGTAAGATCCTTCAAGTAAGTTGTCATTGGTGTAAGCAATACAAATTGCTCTCTAAATATGCATGACTTATTAGTGCGGAGAAAATAAGCTTTGTACGATCTTGTTATGGAAGCAATAAAAGCGACGGACTGCATAATAAAGGTCCATATACAAGGGGCAATATAAAGTGACGTTCTTTTGCATTAAGATTTTGTGTATCCAACCCTAAAAGCGCATGACAACCTCTGCTTCCCTCTGCGAAGGGCCTATCTTTTACTTTATGTCTTTTACTTTATGCAAGAGTCAAGATGATCTTCACCTTTCCCTTTTTCATTTTATCCTTTGGCAAGCACTTTGTGTTAGGGTGATCCTGATATATATATCCAATTGGATGTACGTTAGCATGAACTATTATTGTTGACATCACCGAAAGGTGAATACGTTTGGAGGCAACATTATAAGCCCCTATCTTTCTATGTGTCTGATTAAAACTTCATAACCACAAGTATTGCGTGAGTGTTAGTAACTGTAGAAGACTATATGATAGTTGAGTATGTGAAGTTTGCTAAATCAAAGCTCTGACATAGACCCTTCCTGAAAATAAGATGAATTGCAATTGTTTGATGACTAAGAATGAAGTTTGCTAGTTTTCAAGAAAGTTTATGGTCTATGCTTTAACATGTGAATGGCTTGTTACTTGATTATGAAAAGTTTTATGAGATGAACTACTGTTATGACATATAATGATGCTAGTAAAGGTGATTGAAATTATCATTGATCAAACTTGTGCACCTCTAGCATTCACACTTCATAAATTCTTTCTTTATCATTACCTACTCGAGGACGAGTAGGAATTAAGCTTGGGGATGCTGATACGTCTCCAACGTATCTATAATTTATGAAGCATTCATGCTATTTTATTATCTGTTTTGAATGATTACGTGCTTTATTATACACTTTTATATTACTTTTGGGACTAACCTATTAACCGGAGGCCCGACCCATATTGTTGTTTCTTTGCCTGTTTCAGTATTTCGAAGAAAAGGAATATCAAACGGAGTCCAAACGGAATGAAACCTTCGGCAACGTGATTTTTTGGAAGAATATGATCCTAGAGACTTGGAGTTCACGTCAGAAGATCCTCAAGGAGGCCAGGAGATAGGAGGGTGCGCCCACCCCTCCTGGGCGCGCCCCCTATCTCGTGGGCCCCTCGAGCACCTCCCGACCAACTTTTTTCGCCTATATAGTCCCACGTACCCTATAAACATCCACGGAGAAGATAGATCGGAAGTTCCGCCACCGCAAGCCTCTGTAGCCACCAAAAACCTCTCGGGAGCCCGTTCCGGCACCCTGCCGGAGGGGGGATCCCTCACCGGTGGCCATCTTCATCATCCCGGCGCTATCCATGACGACGAGGGAGTAGTTCACCCTCGAGGCTGAGGGTATGTACCAGTAGCTGTGTGTTTGATCTCTCTCTCTCTCGTGTTCTCTCTCGTGTTCCCTCTATGGCACGATCTTGCTGTATCGCGAGCTTTGCTATTATAGTGGGATCTTATGATGTTTCTCCCCCTCTACTCTCTTGTGATGAATTGAGTTTTCCTCTTGAAGTTATCTTATCGGATTGAGTCTTTAATGATTTGAGAACACTTTATGTATGTCTTGCCGTGCTTATCTGTGGTGACAATGGGATATCATGTGCCACTTGATGTATGTTTTGGTGACCAACTTGCGGGTTCCGCCCATGAACCTATGCATAGGGGTTGGCACACGTTTTCGTCTTGACTCTCCGGTAGAAACTTTGGGGCACTCTTTGAAGTACTTTGTGTTGGTTGAATAGATGAATCTAAGATTGTGTGAAGCATATCGTATAATCATGCCCACGGATACTTGAGGTGACAATGGAGTATCTAGGTGACATTAGGGTTTTGGTTGATTTGTGTCTTAAGGTGTTATTCTAGTATGAACTCTATGATAGATTGAGCGGAAAGAATAGCTTCATGTTATTTTACTACGAACTCTTGAATAGATAGAACAGAAAGGATAACTTTGAGGTGGTTTCGTACCCTACCATAATCTCTTCGTTTGTTATCCGCTATTAGTGTCTTTGGAGTTACTCTTTGTTGCATGTTGAGGGATTGTTATATGATCTATCTATGTTATTATTGTTGAGAGAAGTTGCACTAGAGAAAGTATGAACCTTAGGCCTTGTTTCCTACCATTGCAATACCGTTTACGCTCACTTTTATCATTAGTTACCTTGCTGTTTTTATAATTTTAGATTACAAATACCTTTGTCTACTATCTATATTGCACTTGTATCACCATCTCTTCGCCGAACTAGTGCACCTATAAAATTTACCATTGTATTGGGTGTGTTGGGGACACAAGAGACTCTTTGTTATTTGGTTGCAGGGTTGTTTGAGAGAGACCATCTTGTTCCTACGCCTCCCACGGACTGATAAACCTTAGGTCATCCACTTGAGGGAAATTTGCTACTATCCTACAAACCTCTGTATTGGAGGCCCAACAACGTCTACAAGAAGAAGGTTGTGTAGTAGACATCAAGGGTCGCCGAGGGGTCGAGAGGTGGCCTAGTGTCAAAGTATTGAAGAAATCCATGGCTTCATCATTAGCCGGAAGTAACCGGGGCATGATGGTATGAATTTCTCCAAAGTTGTCTTGGAATGGAGTCCCGGATAGGATAATCCGCCTTTTGGTACGAATTTCAGCAAAGGCCTTCCAAATAGCGATATTCGGAAAGCTCTTGCTGTACTTTGTACCAAAAAGCGAATTATCCTATTTGGGACTCAGTTCCAAAACGTCTTTGGAGAGCTTTGTACCATCATGCGCCTGTTACTTCCGCCTAATCATGAAGACATGGTTTTGTTGAATCCTTTGACACTAGACAAACATGACATGAGGGGGTCGAGGGTCGGAAACTAGGGTAGAGGGTTCTGGATCGCCGAGCGTTCGAGGGTCGTCAACTAGCTAGGGTCGAGGGGTCGAGGATTGCCGAGGGGTCGAGAGGTGGCCTAGTGTCAAAGTATTGAAGAAATCCATGGCTTCATCATTAGCCGGAAGTAACCGGGGCATAATGGTATGAATTTCTCCAAAGTTGTTTTGGAATGGAGTCCCGGATAGGATAATCCGCCTTTTGGTACGAATTTCAGCAAAGGCCTTCAAAATAGCGATATTCGGAAGGCTTTTGCTATACTTTGCACCAAAAAGAGAATTATCCTATCTGGGACTCCGTTCCAAAACAACTTTGGAGAGCTTCGTACCATCATGCCCCTGTTATTTTCGCCTAATCATGAAGACATGGTTTTGTTGAATTCTTTGACACTAGACGAACGTGACATGAGGGGTTCGACGGTCGGGAACTAGGGTAGAGGGTTGTGGATCGCCAAGCGGTCGAGGATCTTCAACTAGCTAGGTTCGAGTGGTCGAGGATCGCCGAGGGGTCGATAAGTGGCCTGGTGTCAAAGTATTGAAGAAATCCATGGCTTCATCATTAGACGGAAGTAACCGGGGCATGATGGTACGAATTTCTCCAAAGTTGTTTTGGAATGGAGTCTCGGATAGGATAATCTGCCTTTTGGTACAAATTTTAGCAATGGCCTTCCAAATAGCGATATTCGGAAGGCTCTTGCTGTACTTTGTACCAAAAAGCAAATTATCCTATCTGGGACTCCATTCCAAAACAACTTTGGAGAGCTTCGTACCATCATGCGCCTGTTACTTTTGCCTAATGATGAAGACATGCTTTTGTTGAATCCTTTGACACAAATGTCGGACAATCATGAGAGAGAGGCGGTTGATATACCCCCTCTCCGACAACTTCAACATGACGGGGGGTCGATATACCCCTCCCCAATATCATTTTTTTCTATGTATATGTCATCATTGTCGATATACCCCCTCCCGAATAACTTAGATATATCCATCTCTCATGTTTGTATATTAATTGCCATGTTGTAATATTTGTAGAAACTATGGATCATCAAAGAGACTTCGATCAAGAAGAGATATTGGAGGACATAATCCATGGCGGAGGTGATGTAGTCTTATCGTTTCTCAACGACATCAAAGAAGGCCTGCAAGGAGAGGAAGCAGGCTGCGGTGATCAAACAATAATGGAGGAGGGTCATGATCGTGATGGTGGCTCTAGCGACCGTGATGATGGCTCCGGTGACCGAACGGAGTCGGGAACAGCTGTTACAAAGTCCGGTGAGGTATGTAAAAATATATTAATTAAGCCTGTGCCGACTAGCTAATTGATGCATTAATTGTTTTGGTATGTACATATATTAACTCTTCTTTCTTATTTTATATAGCCCTCTGGATCAAGCAATACTTCAGTAAGGAAACGAGGCCCAAAGAAAAAGTTGCGCTCGGATGAAAGGTTCACGATCACATAAATCGTGCGCGATGGCCAACCGATTAAACCCCTCCGGACCAAGGAAGCATTTTCTACTCAGTGTGGGGTTCTTGTTAGGGACATGATCCTGATCAGCATCGAGCTATGTATTGAGCCTAAGAAGGAAGAGCTTCTTCAAGTTTCTTTTGTCGAAGATAGATAGAAAGAAGATCTTTGGAAAGCGCTGAAGGTAAATTTCACCCTACCGGAAGAGGAGGATCCGAAGAATCCTGTTATAGAGCCATTGATCAAGTCCTATGCTCTCAAGAAGATGGCAGATCTATTCAGGAGGTGGAAGAATGAGTTGAAAACAACGTATGTCGACCAAGACAAGACTCTAGAATTCACCGGCCGATTTGAGAAGATAAGAGATCACTGGCCCGCATTTGTGGCCAACAAGACATCGGAGAGGAGTAAGAAGATGTTAGCGACTAACAAGATAAATGCTGCAAAGAAGGAGCATTACCATCGCATGGGGTCAGGTGGCTACCTCAAAGCCCGGCTGTTGTGGGACAAGGCTGAGCAGGACCTGATTGTTAAAGGGGTCGAACTAGAGACATTGCACTGGCTAGACTGTTGTAGGGCTTGGTTCTTCAGGGCTGGTGGAACATTGGACCCTGAAATAGGGAAGTGCTGCCGGACGGACGAGCAACATGCAACACCCATCACGAAGCTTCGGAAAGCAATCAACAAAGTGCGGGAAGGGAAGTTCGTTCCCGACAGAGAGAACGACGACCTCACAAGGGCCCTCGGGAATCCTGAGCACCCTGGACGAACACGAGGCACGCCAGGCTCCGTTGCATGGAAGGTTGGGTTTCTCGACGCAGGCGGTTACAAAACCCAAGAAAGGAGGAGGAAAGTGGAGCAGAGCAAACTGCAGGAGCTTAAGGCAAGGGTAAGAAAGCTAGAGGAACGAGATGTTCAGAACCAGCAGCTGTGAGATCCTGCCCAAGCTACCCCAGAAGCTACCCCGCCATCTCAGCAGAGAAGCAGTGTGGCTTCCACCGATCTCGTTCAGCAGCCTGACATGACGGGTCCTAGCTACCCCGTGGATTTTATCACGGATTCACACCAATGCCACCTTATGATGCAATGGCTTCAGCTCAAAGTCAAGGCGGGTGTCGGCTCTATGTTCCCTCCTTCACCTAGAGCAACTTTTCACTGTAGTTCCGATTCCACAAGGCTATGCTGTTGTGATGGTGGACGAAATAACGGAGGGATTTGAGGAGCTTCAGCTTGACCACCCTACAGGTGATGAGGAGACTCAGTTGGGTCTTGCTATGCATACTCCGTGTCTATGGCGGAAGGAGCACATCAAGCTTCTAAATTTAACGGCTCCTGCTAGTCAGCTGGGCACTCCGCCTCCTCCGCCTCCTCCTCCGGCGCGTGATCAGGGCACTCTGCCTCCTGCTCCGGCGCGTGAGGGCGGCAGTACTCCGCCTCCTTCTCTTCCTGCTCCGGCGCGTCCGAGCAGCCCGCCTCCTCCTTCGCCACCTCGTAAGCAATGACGGAACACAGACGCCGCCACTCCGGCTTCTTCGGCGCGTCGTAGCAGTCCGCCTCCGCTGCTCCGCCTCTTCAGCAACGAAAGAAGACAGCCGCAGCCGCTCCGGCGTCTAGCAGTACAGCCAGAGGCGAGAGGCTAGCAGAACGAAGAAAAGGGAAACAAATTCCCCAGCTCGGCGAACAAGCGAAGAAATCGTGCCCCCCGCTCAATGTGTCTAGCGATATCATCGCTAATCTTCTGAGGTTGCTGCCCGGTTATACCAATCCTGGAGATTGCATGACCGATGAGGATGCAATAATTTTTGAAACAATGGAGGTGGATACTATAGATTTGAGTACGGGAAGCCTCTCGTCAGACCTGGTACTTCCCTAACAACGATGATGTGAAGATTCCATGATTGGTACATGGACATCTGCAAGAAGTCTGGCAAAAAATACTTTGTCGCTATTGGTTAAAGAGGAGCATGACCTTGTTGGAATTGATGTGTTGTTAGTTCCATATGAGGAGTTCTTCCAGTTTTTCAATCAAAAGGCCCTCGATAAAACAATCATCACGTGCTACTGTCTGTAAGTACTACTTCTCTGTAATTAGTTAAGTCTCTATATATAGCTCAGCTCTTTCATTGCATGTATATATAATTATCCTCACTATATTATGCAAATTGAAGATCACCGAATTGAAGAAAATACAAGTAGGTGATATTGGGTTCATTAACACAAATCTCATGGATGAATGCAGTGTTAAACATGATGCCAGACAAACCGAGGCCAAGTTGCTCGCATCGTTACTTCGAAAATCAAAACAAAGCTACAATACTCTTTCCTTATGAATACAAGTGAGTGTTACCGCCTTGTGCATATTCAGTTTCCCTTATTACTCGAGGTTATAGTAATGTAATTGATGAGTTATGCATGCATCCGTAGATTCCACTTTATTCTGCTATAGATTAAGCTTGAGCAGGGACTAGTAACCGTCATACACTCCAAACGAAAAAATCCGGAGGAGTATGCGACCATGAATAAAATGCTTGAGAAGTAAGTTCAATAGATCATTATCGCACAATATCGACAACTTTGTTCATTTCCTGATATCAAGTAATTGTTTTCTTTGTCTGGCAGGGTTTGGAAAAAGTTCACCGCACAAGCTCAGGGACTGCCGGCGCAACTGCAATTTGACCACCCGAAAGTAAGTAGTAGCTACTAGCTAGTTCCGCGCATCTCCCATTGATTCTAGCTAGTTTCATCAATACCATTTAGCATGCTTGCTTATTAGTTTGATTGACCTTTATTTCTTGTAAAGTGGTTGTGGCAGGAACCCGAGAATGATTTGTGTGGATACTACATTTGCGAGTTCATCCACCACCCCACCTATGAGCGGGGCTACTCTAAACAACAATATGAAGTGCGTAAGCAATGATATTCACAATTTTATTTTATTACCATCATTTGTGTTCAGTTTCATTCATATATATGTATTGATCCCCTTCTTGAAATTAGATGTGGCGGATGCGGGATGAACTCCTACCACAAGATCGCATACAAGCAATTCAAGAGGAATTGGCGGGATCCTTTCTTGACCACGTCATCGACAAACACAGAGAATACCATGTCGAAGTTGAGTTCAGATGTTAGGGGATGTAAGAGATCTTATATTGTATATATATATGAATCCAGTAGCGTCGGATAGATATACAAAAACTTGTTGTTCGACCAATCTATCAGAGAAGGAGAGGTCGATCACTTCTCTCTGTGTATATGTTCCTGATGATCTTCTGTACTTAATGGTTTCCTTCATTTGCTTACTAGCTAGATAGCGTGCCGAGTCCTCTCTATACGTAGCGTCGACCAAGCACGGAGATAAGAGAGGACACTCATCTTTATTAGCGAGCTAACACAATATATGAAACCCCTAAATTAACCCTACAAAACCCCCAAACCCCCCACCCCCCCCCCCTTCAGAAAAAAAACCCAGCCCCTGAACTGCTGACACGTGGAAGCCTTTTGGTCCCGGTTGGTGGCACCAACCGGGACAAAAGGTCCCCCTGCCTGGGCAAGCGGCAGTGGCCACGTGGAGCCCCCATCTGTCCCGGTTCTTGGGCGAATCGGGACTAAAGGGTCAGGACTTTAGTGACGACCCTTTAGTCCCAGTTCGGGAACCGAGACCAATGGCCCTCACGAACTAGTTCATATGGCCCTTTTTCTACTAGTGATGCCGTCAAGATGATATCGTCGACATAGAGCAGCAAGTAGGACGTGTCGGAGCCCTGATGCTAGACGAAGAGTGAGGCGTCCGAGCGGGTAGAGCGGAACCCAAGCTGGTGGAGAAGCACCGCGATGCGCTGGTACCAACCGCGTGGAGCCTGCTTGAGTCCATACAAGGACCGCGAAAGCAGGCACATGTGGTCAGGAAGCACCGGGTCAACAAGCCTGGTGGGCTGGTGGCAGAAGACATGCTCCTCGAGGTGACCATGGAGGAAGGCGTTGGAGACGTCCATTTGGTGCACCGGCCAAGCACGGGAGACCGCAAGGTGGAGAACCGTGTGTATCGTGCCGGGCTAGACGACCAGAGCGAAGGTGTCACTGTAGTCGATGTCAGCATGCTGTCGGAAGCCACGAGCGACCAAGCTTTTAAATAGCATCCGCTACCTTCACTATTGCAGCCGGAATAGCGGTAGCATCACCCTGCTGCTATTAGTTTAAGGTTGCATTAGAAAATAGCGTGTTATCATGATGCGGGCGCAATATCAGCTGTTAGACCGCTATATCGTTTGCTATCCGCAATATCGCCCGCTTTATAAGTCCTTGTTGTTCTGTTGTGTAATCTATTTTGGTAAATGTTTCTTGCTTGCATGTTTGTGTGACCAAATATTGTTCAATTATAGTTTATATCCTCATATATATGATGATTTCTCAAATGAAGTGTCATATTTTTTGCAGTGGCCTAGAAATATACACAACAATCTCAAATTTATGAGTGTTTTTTAAAAATTGCCTATGTGGATATAGAGCCGCAATATCGCCCGCTATTCGCATTCCGCTACACAGACCCTAATCCGCAACCAGTCTGCTATCCGCTATTTAAAAGCTTGCGAGCGACCCAGTGCACTTTGTAGTGATCAAGGGTACCATCAGGATGGAGCTTGTGTTTAAAGACCCACTTCCTAGTAATCACGTTGGTGTGCTGGGGACGGGGAACAAGTTGGCACATTCGGTTGCACAACCGTGCGTCAAACTCCTCTTGCATCACAGCCATCCAACACGGGTCACAAAGAGAGGCTCGAACAGAGGATGACAACGGTGACGGCTCAGAGGTGGATGCCGCATGGAGTAGTCATCCGAGGCTTAGCGCGAGCTCAGGCGAAAAATGCCCGTACGGGCGTGGGTGATTGGACCGGCCACAGGCGCCGGGGGCACCGAGGGCACCGAGAGGGAGTGCCCGCGGGTGCCATGGGAGCGGCAGAAGCCGCGGGCGCTAGGGCCACGGTCGGAGGAGGCGCCGTATGCAGGGGCACGCCTCAAAGCCAGGGTGGGCCAACAGATGCGCGCGAGCGTCCTGGGAGAGGCATCGAGGAACCCGCATCATCGGTGGCGGGAGAAACAACTGGGGGTACCTGCTGAAACGGAAACACATGCTCATCAAAGTAAACTTGCCGGTAAGTGAACACATGGTGGGAGACGGGATCGTAGTACCGACATCCCTTGGAGTTAGAGGGGTAGCAGATGAAGATGCAAGCGATAGAATGGGGTGCAAGTTTGTGGGGAGCGGTGTCGACAGTGCTAGGATAGTGATACGTCTCCAACGTATCTATAACTTTTTATTATTCCGTGCTGTTATATTATCATTCTTGAATGTTTTACAATCATTTTATAGTCATTTTATATCATTTTTTGGTTCTAACCTATTGCCATAGTGCCCAGTACCAGTTGTTGTTTTCTGCAAGTTTTTTACATCGCAGGAAATCAATATCAAACAGAGTCCAAACGCAACGAAACTCCTGGAGGATTTTTTGAGGCCAAAAGAAAGCCAGTGGGCCAAGGAAGCACCTGAGGGGCTGCTCGAGGGGAGCATCACCCACCAGGGCGCGGAAGGAGGCCCAGGCGCGCCCAGGTGGGTGCTGCCTACCTCGGGTGCCCCCCGAACCGCCTCTTTGATCTATAAATACCATAATATTTCAGAAACCATGGGGGAGTCGATGAAATATTGATCCAGGCGCCGCAGAGTCCAGAACCACCAGATCCAATCTAGACACCATCATGGAGGGGTTCACCACTTCCATTGGTGCCTCTCCTATGATGCATGAGTAGTTCTTTGTAGACCTACGGGTCCGTAGTTAGTAGCTAGATGGCTTCCTCTCTCTCTCTCTCTCTCTCTCTCTTGATTATAAATACAATGATCTCATGGAGATCGATATGATGTAAGTCTTTCGGCGATGTGTTTGTTGGGATTCGATGAACTTTGAGTTTATGATCAGATCTATATTTTTATCCAAGAAAGTTATTTGAGTCTTCTTTAATCTCTTATATGCATGATTGCTTATAGCCTCATATTTCTTATCTGATATTTGGGTTTTGTTTGGCCAATTTGATCTATTTATCTTGCAATTGGAAGAGGTGCTTTGTAGTGGGTTCGATCTTACGGTGCTTGATACCAGTGACAGAAGGAGAACCAACACATATGTATCGTTGCTACTAAGGATAACAAGATGAGATCTATATCTTTGCAATAGATAAACGGATCTCGTCTACATCATGTCATCATTCTTATTGCATTACTCCGTTGTCTCATGAACTTAATACACTAGATGCATGGTGGATAGCGGTCGATGTGTGGAGCAATAGTAGTAGATGCAGGCAGGAGTCAGTCTACTAATCTTGGACGTGATGCCTATATATTGATCATTGCCTGGATAGCGTCATGATTATTTGAAGTTCTATCAATTGCCCAACAGTAATTGTTTTCCCACCGTTTGCTATTTTTCTTGAGAGAAGCCACTAGTGAAACCTATGGCCCCTGGGTCTCTTTTCATCATATTTGCGTTTGCGATCTATTTTCTCTTGCATTTATTTTCAGATCTTTAGACCAAAAATACCTTACTGCAATTTACTTTGTTCCAGGATCTATTTATTCTATCTACCACTTTTTACCTCAAGTTTTTGCCTATCTTGAGGCGTCGTACTCGGAAGGGATTGACAACCCCTTTAATACGTCGGGTGGCGAGTATTTGTTATTTTTGTGCACGTGCTGTTTACGTGGTGTGAGGAGGTTCTCCTACTGGTTCACTAACCTTGGTCTCATCACTGAGGGAAATTCCTATTGTCACTATAGTGCACCATCCCTTGCTCTTTGGGGAAATACCGACGTAGTTCTAGCATACATCAAAAGGAATTTCAGGCGCCGTTGCCGGGGAGGATCTTCAACATTAAACAGGTTACTAATCACAAATCTCATCTCCACGCAATTTATATTATTTGCCATTTGCCTCTCGTTTTCCTCTCCCCCACTTCACAAAAAATTGCCGTTTTATTCGCCCTGTTTTTTGTTCGCCTATTTCCCATCAGATCTCTTATTTGCTTGAACTTCTCACCATGAGTGACTTTGGTATGGCAGAAACAGATGATGGCCTAACTCCTAAAATGGAGCGTACGGGTAATCTGGATGCCAAAACTTTTGTTTTGGGGCAAGGAAATTTTATGGGAAAAGAACATATTCAAGAATTTTTCAATTGTGTCAGAAAATTAAGTCTTGATTATATCCCTATACTTAAAAGGACTAAATCTTATGCGGAAGCTATTTCGGCACTTGTTTTGAAGCTTGAAACTAGATTTATTCGTACTCATCCCACCTTGCAAAGATTGTCCTATGAGTTGCCCGTTATAAAGGATCCTAAAGGTAAAAACTTAGCCACTCTTGTTTTGATGAATGAATTTGACTACATAATACGGGAAGCTAGGGAAATCTTTGATTTTTATCGCATGAATCATGAAAAACCCATGATTGATGAAATTATTTATAATAGTGATTATGGTTTGAGACATTTTCTTGGATAAAAACAAATCTTTGATGAGAATCTTAAAAAGCAAGTCCCCATTTTAGATATGATCCAACAAGTTTTTAATGACGTGAATCAACACTATTCTTGGATCACTACCGGAAATCAAAGGGGTTATGATGAAAAGCAAATTGATAGTGCTAAGGTTTCCATGGATAATGTGTTTTATGTTTTATCTACAAAACCTCCTAACACAAATACCTCTGAGGGAAACAAGGGTAAGGATGACAAAACTTAGATCCTACGCGTTATGCCTAGCTAGGGGCGTAAAAGATAGCGCTTGTAGGGAGGCAAACCAATGAATAAATTTTATTTTTGCTTTTTGCTTTCTGTTATTGAGTGTTAGCACAATTATGCTACTATTATTATTGTCTTTTTTGTGTTTTAATTAGTGTTTGTGCCAAGCAATGCCTTTGGGAAGACTTGGGTGAAAGTTTATTTGATCTTGCTGAAGAACAGAAACTTTTGCGCTCACAAGATTCGTTGTCATTTTTTACAGAAGAGCGATTTTAAGTTGACTCTGTTTGCAGAGAATTAATAGATAAATTTCTCACGTCCACCAATTTATTTCATAATTGTTGGAGTTACAGAAGTATTCGAAATTTTAAGATTACTACAGACTGTTCTGTTTTTGACAGATTCTGTTTTCTTTGCATTGTGTGCTTGTTTGGATGATTCTATGGTTTTCTTTGATGAGTTTTTGCCATAGAAAAGTTGGAATACAGTAGATATAATGCAAAAACAAAATAAGAATAGGTTTTCTACAGTAATTATAGTAGTGGTTTGGTTTCTTATACTAACAGATCTCACGAAGGTTTTGTTTGAGTTTTGTGTGATTGAAGTTTTCAAGTTTTGTATTATCTTACGGTGGATGAAGGAATAAGGCTACGCAAAAGGCTAATCTTGGGGATGCCCGAGGCACCCCAAGATAATATTCAATGAAGTAGCAAGCAACTAAGCTCGGGGATGCCCCCGCTTTCTTCTAACAACCATCGGTATTTTACTTGAAACTATATTTTTATTCGTCACATGATATGAGTTTTGCTTGGAGCGTCTTGTATGATATGAGTCTTTGCTTGTCTTGATTTGTTTTTTAAGTGTTGAATCCTTTCTGGACACACCCTTTTAAGAGAGCCAAAAATTATGCTATGCTTGCTCCTATGCTTCACTTAAATTGCTAGAGCCATGGATTTGCTCTAGTACTTCACTTATATCCTTTTGAGCATGGTGTGCTTTGTTATTTTTGAAGAAATGCTCTCATGCTTCACTTAGATTTATTTGGGAGTTAGTAAAATTTTAAGAAATTCTCTCTTGCTTCACTTAGATTATTTTGAGGGAAAGAAAAAAAATTATGCTCATGATCTTCACTTATATTTATTTGAGCTCATCAAAAGCAACATATGAAAATAGTCCCGAAGTGATAGATATCCAAGGAGGATATAATAAAAAATTTCATGAAGATAATTGGACAAAATAAACTTGATTCTTATTAATGGTTTTGAGATATTATCATATGATATGTGAGTCATGTTGATGTGTAATTGTGATTTAGTAAGAATATTGATGTTAAGGTTTGTGATTCCCTATGCAAGCACGAAAGTCAATAGTTATGCAATGAAATTTATATCCTACTTATGGTGCATTATTCGGTGTTACTTATGATTAATGCTTGGGTACGAGATTTTTCGCTTTTTGGTTGGTCGATTCTCAATCTTTTTGCTACCCTTCATCTTGCACTAAGTATGATAACTACTTGTGCATCCAAAACCCTTTAAACTAGTTTTGCCTTATGAGTCCACTATACCTACCTATATGCGGTATTTCCATGCCGTTCTAAGCAAATTTGCATGTGCCATCTCTAATATTCAAAATAAATTTCTCTTTTATGTGCTCTACCACTCGCGAGGCGGTAAAGGGTAGCCAATATTTTCCATGCTAGATGTGTTATTCTCACGATGAGTGTTTATTCACTTGTCATTGCACTAGAGTACTGCAAAGGTACTAGGGATGCCCAGTCTCGAAATGAATAAATGAATTTACTTTATGTTGTCAAATAATAAATTCCTTGGAAACTGTTGGTATGGAGGGCACCCGTGGATACGGCTAGCCATGGAAAGTGAAAGTTATGGTGGAAAAGGAATAAACTTTATTTTTTGTTTGGGAACCGCCTATGATGTATGTAGCATGGAAAGTGTTGGGATGCTCCAAGTCATTTTCGTTGGTAGGAAACATATGCCTCTCAAAAATAATTTTATCTCTTAGTTTAAGCTTTGAGCTCTGGCACCTCTATAAATCACTACTTCCCTCCACGAAGGGCCTTTCTTTTACTTATGCAATTTTATTTTTGAATTTGAGTCTCCATCTTCTCTTTTAAAGAACCAACTAAGGGGCACTATGATCGTATTTTAGCATTGGGTGTAGCTAATATTCGAGTGTGTTTCATGAATGGGTCAATGATTGAGCATGATGGGCTAGGATAACTTGGTTTAGTATATTTTGAAAGACATGGTTGCTTGTTGGTATGCTTGAGTATTAAAGTCTTCATGTCAAAACTATACTATTACTTTGAATCATATAAAAGTCCACATGTCCATGCTATAAAGAAAAGAATGTGATGAACATGTTAGGCAGGATTCCACAATAAAAATATCTATTTTTATCATTTACCTACTCGAGGACGAGCAGGAATTAAGCTTCGGGATGCTGATACGTCTCCAAAGTATCTATAATTTTTTATTGTTCCATGTTGTTATATTATCATTCTTGGATGTTTTACAATCATTTTATAGTCACTTTATATCATTTTTTGGTACTAACCTATTGACATAGTGCCCAGTGCCAGCTGCTATTTTCTTCATGTTTTTTACATCACAGGAAATCAATATCAAACGGAGTCCAAATGCATTGAAACTCCTCGAGGATTTTTTTTGGGCCAGAAGAAAGCCAGTGGGCCAAGGAAGCACCCGAGGGGCTGCTCGAGGGGAGCAGCACCCACCAGGATGCGTCAGGAGGCCCAGGCGCGCCCAGGTTAGTGCTGCCCACCTCGGGTGCCCCCCGAACCGCCTCTTTGCTCTATAAATACCTCAATATTCCAGAAACCCTGGGGGAGTCGACGAAATATTGATCCAGACGTCGTAGAGTCTAGAACCACCAGATCCAATCTATACACCGTCATGGAGGGGTTCACCACTTCCATTAGTGCCTCTCCTATGATGCGTGAGTAGTTACTTGTAGACCTATGGGTCCGTAGTTTGTAGCTAGATGGCTTCCTCTCTCTCTCTCTCTCTTGATTATCAATACAATGGTCTCTTGGAGATCCATATGATGTAAGTCTTTCGGCGATGTGTTTGTTGGGATTCGATGAACTTTGAGTTTATGATCAGATCTATATTTTTATCCAAGAAAGTTATTTGAGTCTTCTTTGATCTCTTATATGCATGATTGCTTATAGCCTCATATTTCTTCTCTGATATTTGGGTTTTGTTTGGCCAACTTGATCTATTTATCTTGCAATGGTAAGAGGTGCTTTGTAGTGGGTTCGATCTTATGGTGCTTGATACCAGTGACAGAAGGGGAACCGACACATATGTATCATTGCTACTAAGGATAACAAGATGAGATCTATATCTTTGCAATAGATAAACAGATCTCGTCTACATCATGCCATCGTTCTTATTGCATTACTTCGTTGTCTCATGAACTTAATACACTAGATGCATGCTGGATAGCGGTCGTTGTGTGGAGTAATAGTAGTAGATGCAGGAAGGAGTCAGTCTACTAATCTTGGATGTGATGCCTATACAATGATCATTGCCTGGATATCATCATGATTATTTGAAGATCTATCAATTGCCCAACAGTAATTGTTTTCACACCGTTTGCTATTTTTCTTGAGAGAAGCCACTAGTGAAACCTACGGCCCCTGGGTCTCATTTCATCATATTTGCCTTTGCGATCTATTTTCTCTTGCATTTATTTTCACCTCTATTAAACCAAAAATACCTTGCTGCAATTTATTTTGTTCTGCGATCTATTTATCCTATCTACCACTTTTTACCTCACGTTTTTGCCTATCTTAAGGCATCGTACCCGGAAGGGATTGACAACCCCTTTAATCCGTTGGGTTGCGAGTATTTGTTATTTGTGTGCAGGTGTTGTTTACGTGGTGTGAGGAGTTTCTCCTACTGGTTCGCTGACCTTGGTCTCATCAGTGAGGGAAATTCCTATTGTCAGTATACTACATCACCCCTTGCTCTTGGGGGAAATACCGACGTAGTTCTAGCAGACATCAAAAGGAATTTCTAGTGCCGTTGTCGGGGAGGATCTTCAACATCAACCAGGTTCATAATCACAAATCTCATCTCCACGCAATTTATATTATTTGCCATTTGCCTCTCGCTTTCCTCTCCCCCACTTCACAAAAAATTGCTGTTTTATTCGCCCTCTTTTTCGTTCGCCTTTTTCTCGTCAGATCTCTTATTTGCTTGACCTTCTCACCATGAGTGACTTTGGTATGGCAGAAACAGATGATGTCCTAACTCCTAAAATGGAGCGTACGGGTAATCTGGATGCCCAAACTTTTGTTTTGGGGCAAGGGAATTTTATGGGAAAAGACATATTCAAGAATTTTTCAATTGTGTCAGAAAAGTAGGTCTTGATTATATCCCTATACTTGCAAGGACTAAATCTTATGCGGAAGCTATTTCAGGCACACGTTGGATCCGGCTGATGTTTCGGCCTTAAACGAACTGCTAGATTGCATTGCCGCCTTGGGGGTCACAGCCGACTACGATTGGATTGGGGTTAAACCCGATCAGAGAGAAATCATATCTCCGTCGATCACCCATCACGTGGCAATCATGGAGGAACAAGCTGAAGATAACTCTTCTCCCACGTTGAGGACAAAGTATGTTCGGGTTTCTGAACCCGGAGAGCCAGAGTCTCGTCTCCTAGAAGATACTTCTTGTCCTCCGAATATGGAATCGGGTGCTGAGCCTAAAAATGTACCGGATGCTTCGGAGCCCAGGCCCTTAACCTCGGAAATTCTTCGGAATCTGGATTCCTCAGCGTGTCAGGGTTTGGATTTGATCCCGCCCAGCCACCACAAAAAATATTCCCCAAGCAACTCCGGTCCTCCGGACATATGCGACTTAATGTATGTGTGGCAGCAGCCCCAGGAAACAGTCCACCACTATTGGGCTAGATTCCTGCTTGTTAAAAACAAGATCAAAGACTGTTGCGACAACGATGCGATCTCAGTATTTTGCAATAATTGCATGGATGAGGGTATCCTGAATGCCCTCAACCGCCATCGTGTACTGCAATTTTCCGATTTGGCACACATAGTACAGAAGTGCTGCGCAATGGAAAGCGCCTGGAAAACCCAGATAGCCGCTGGGAACCACAAGCCTTTAGGCCATCCCCGGGACGGGCAAAGAGGACTCACCCCCGCGGAGCACCTAATCACTATCCCATGGACAAGAAAATTAAACCCATTACGAGGCATAACACTGTCCACGAGGAATGGCGCAACAAACCCTGCAAAATTCACGTGTCACCAGACAGCGAACCAACACATAGCCTTCGAGCGTGTTGGATACTCTGGCAGGTGGCCAAAAGCGGCGAGGGTCTCCTCACTAAAAACACTCAAGATAACTATTCATTGGAGGACAACAATCCCAAAGTATTCATGGTCTTCGAGACCTTTTCGTCGAATAATCGGCGCAAGAGGGCACTCCGCGACCTCGCCGAAGTCTGCCACATGGCGGCAGTAAGCCCTTGGAACGACACGGCTATCACTTTTAACGCCAATGACGAACCAAGAGCCCACTCAGTCCGAGCATCAGTCGCTCTAGTCCTAAACCCAATTGTAGAAGGATTCCGCCTCATTAAAGTGCTCATGGACGGCGGCAGTTGACTGAACCTCATTTACGAAGACACGCTCAATAAAATGCAAATGGACAGGAGTCGCATTGAGCAAAGTAACACAACCTTCCGCGGTATTATCCCCAGCTGCTTCCTCTTGAGCATGTGTTGGTTTTTCCCTTGAAGACGAAAGGGTCATGCAACAAAGTAGCGTAAGTATTTCCCTTAGTTTTTGAGAACCAAGGTATCAATCTAGTAGGAGGCTCCATGCAAGTCCCTCGTATCTACACAAACAAACAAGAACCTCGCAACCAACGCGATAAAGGGGTTGTCAATCCCTTCACGCCACTTACGAAAGTGAGATCTGATAGAGATAATGAGATAATATAAATATTTTTGGTATTTTTATGATTTAAAATGAAAAGTGAAGATTGCAAAATAAAGTAGATTAGAAACTTATATGATGGAGAATAGACCCGGGGGCCATACATTTCACTATTGGCTTCTCTCAAGATAGCATAGGTATTACGGTGGGTGAACAAATTACTGTCGAGCAATTGATAGAAAAGTGCATAGTTATGAGAATATCTAGGCATGATCATGTATATAGGTATCACGTCCGCGACAAGTAGACCGACTCCTGCCTGCATCTACTACTATTACTCCACATATTGACCGCTATCCAGCATGCATCTAGAGTATAAGTTAATAAGAAAAGAGTAACACATTAGGCAAGCTGACATGATGTAGAGGGATAAACTCAAGCAATATGATATAAACCCCATCTTTTTATCCTCGATGGCAACAATACAATACATGCCTTGCTGCCCCTGCTGTCACTGGGAAAGGACACCGCAAGATTGAACACAAAGCTAACCACTTCTCCCATTGCAAGAAAGATCAATCTAGTAGGCCAAACCAAACTGATAATTCAAAGAGACTTGCAAGGATAACCAATCATACATAAAAGAATTCAGAGGAGATTCAAATATTTCTCATAGATAAACTTGATCATAAACCCACAATTCATCGGATCTCGACAAACACACCACAAAAAGAGTTACATCGAATAGATCTCCAAGAAGATAGAGGAGAATATTGTATTGAGATTCAAAGAGAGAGAAGAAGCCATCTAGCTAATAACTATGGACCCGAAGGTCTGTGGTAAACTACTCACAACTCATCGGAGAGGCCTTGGCGATGATCTAGAAGCCCTCCATGATCGATTCCCCCTTCGACGGAGCACCAGAACAGGCCCCAAGATGGGATCTCACGGGTACAGAAGGTCGCCGCGGTGGAAATAGGGTTTTGTGGTGCTCCTGGATGTTTTCAGGGTATGTAGATATATATAGGCGAAGGAAGTCGGGGGGAGCCACGAGGGGCCCATGAGGGTGGGGGGTGCACCCACCCCCCCTAGGGCGCGCCCTGCACCCTCGTGTCCGCCTCGACTGCTTCTTGACATCTACTCCAAGTCTCCTGGATTGCGTTTGTTCCAAAAAGATCTCTCCCAAAGGTTTCATTCCGTTTGGACTCCGTTTGATATTCCTTTTCTTCGAAACACTGAAATAGGCAAAAAAAACAACAATTTGGGCTAGGCTTCCGGTTAGTAGGTTAGTCCCAAAAATGATATAAAAATGTATTTTAAAGCCCATAAACATCCAAAACGGGTAATATAACAGCCAAGCTACTGGAATCCGGGTTCATCACAGAGATCAAACACCCGGACTGGCTAGCAAACCTGGTCATGGTACCTAAGAAGGATAAATCCTGGCAACTATATGTTGATTTCAAAGACCTTAACAAGGCTTGCCCCAAGGACCCCTTCCCACTACTTTGAATTGACCAAATCATTGACGCAACTGCAGGGCACGATTGCCTGTGCTTCCTTGACGCATACTCTGGATATCATCAAATCAAGATGAAAGAATCCGATCAAGACGCAACGGCATTCATCACTCCGTACGGGCCCTACTGCTTCAATACTATGCCTTTCAGGCTCAAGAACGCCGGTGCAACTTACCAACGCATGATTCAAACATGCCTGGAAAAACAGATCGGCAAAACTGTGGAAGCATACGTAGATGACGTAGTCATCAAAACCAGACATGCCGATTCATTGGTGGATGACTTATGCCTTACACTCGACAACCTCCGAACATATGACATATGTCTCAATCCGGAAAAATGCGTTTTCGGTGTTCCAGCCAGAAAACTGCTTGGGTTCATCATATCCAATAGAGGGATCGAAGCAAACCCCGCTAAAATCCGAGCCTTGTCACAGTTGGCAACGCCAACAGACCTCAAGCAGGTCCAAAAATTAGCTGGGTGCATGGCAGCCTTAAGCTGTTTTATCTCCAGATTAGGGGAAAAGGAGTTGCCATAATATCGCTTGCTACACCGCACTAATAACTTCATGTGGATGGACGCTGCCACAGCCGAACTGGAGGAGATAAAGGCTCTATTAGCAAGCAACCCAATCCTGGCCGCACCAAATGTCGGCGAACCAATGCTGCTCTACATATCCGCAACTCACCAAGTGGTGAGTGCGGTGCTCGCCATCGAACGGAATGAGGAGGGACATAAATTACCAATTCAAAAACCAGTATACTATGTATCAACGGTCCTTACACCATGTAAATCCCGATACCCGTATTATCAAAAGATAGCATATGCGGTCTTCATGGCATCCCGCAAGTTGCGGCACTACTTTAAAGAGTGATCCATCATGGTCGCTTCCGAAGTACCATTTAACGATATTATAAACAATCGGGACGCCACCAGCCATGTTGCCAAATGGGCCATTGAGCTCTTACCATTTGAAATAATTTACAAGCCATGCCAAGCTATTAAATCTCAGGTGTTGGCTGACTTCGTCACCGAATGGACAGAGGCCGAAATCCCTAAAGAATACGACACATACTCCAACTGGGTGATGCACTTCGACAGCTCTAAGATGTTAGCCGGATTAGGGGCTGGTGTCGTTTTGACGTTCCCCACAGGAGATACAATCTGTTATGTGCTCCAAATACTATACACAGATTCTAACAATGCAGCCAAATACGAGGCCTTATTGCATGGCCTCCAGATGGCCGTCTCCATGGGCATACAACGCCTTCAGTGCGTGGGGATTCAAACCTTGCAATATCTCAAATAAATGGAGACTTCGACGCAAAAGATTCAAAGATGGCGGCTTATCATAATGTCGTACTCAAAATTTCAGCTCGGTTTGAAGGGCTTGAGTTTCATCATGTGGCTTTAGAAAGTAATCAAGCGGCGGACATACTTGCCCGCATGGTTGCTAAACGCGACTGTCGACGTTCTGGGAACAGGGGTCCCCAAACTTGCCTGCCTGCGGCCTACAGCGTGGCTCAAGCAGTGGCCTAGTGCGGCCCATCTTCATCAATAAACACTCAGGACCCTCGTGAGGGGCCAAGCCTCGCGGGGCGGACAACACAAGGCCTCATCAGGGGTGGCCTCACCAGGCAGGCTTGCGATGAGGCGGAGAGATCAAGGCAAGGAGTACCTCGTGAGGTGCTTGTGATGCAAGCCATGACGATCGAGACCAGGCGGACACCAGCCAGCGGAGTGTCCTTGCTTCCTCTTTGGTGCAAAGGGGGCAAGCGCAGGCGCGGAGTACCGAGGCATCGGGCAAAGGTTTCCATATCGGTGCAATAAGACCAAGACCAGCAGAGCAGCAGGAAGGAGGTCACCATGGAGCCCAAGACGGCGTCATCACCAGTACCTTTAGAAGTCAAAGGCCACCTTTAGTCAGGATAGCTTGTACTAGCTGTCCCCTTTCAAAATGGCCGTTGTTGGCTCCCTTCCCGCTCAATATTTGGGAAGAGGACCAGGGCATCTTTAAATAGGGCTAGCCACCATAGTAGATGGGGGCTCATCTCATCTGGATCCCATCTCAGACCATCCCATCTCATCTCACCTCATCTGATCCCCGGCCGATCAGATCAAATCCTTCCCAAGTAGAACACCGCACCAGCTCAAGAACACCCGTCATGAGGTTGTTCTTCCTTTGTACTGTTCATCATCAGCCCTAGAGGCAATCCACCACACCACACACTAGATTAGGGTATTACACCACAACGGTGGCCCGAACCAGTATAAACCCCGTGTCCCTTGTGTTGTTCATCGTGCTAGCCTAGATTCACGGTGAGGTTTTGGGGCGTGGATCAGTAGGGAGTAGATCTTCGTGCGCACCCCAGAGTTCGAACCTTAAGGATTTTGCCGGAACCCTATATCCGACATTTGGCACGCCAGGTAGGGGTGCGCCGGAATATTCTTTCCATGGTTCTGCGTTCCATCTCTTCGTCGCTTCCATGGCGGACGCTCGCCGAGCTCGCGCTGAGCGTCGGGCTGCTCTCGCCACCCGCGTCGCCCAGACGGCTCCCGTCGGTGGGCCTCCATGCCGTTCTCTATCGCCTGCCGCCAATGCCACCACCAGCCTGACAGGGAACAAGCAGCAAGCGTCGTTGCTGCATCCCTCGGTGCGGTGGGAAGGCCGTACTGCCACTCCGTCGCTAACTCCAACCGGTTCGTCGTCTCACGCTCGTCGCGCTCCCATGGATGCACAGGCCGCGTTGCTCCTGGCACGCGAGCTCCTGCACTACCGCCCCGTCGATGACCTCTACGAGGAGTGGCTTGCTCGCATCACCGAGCTCGTCAGCGCCGTAGGGGGATCTCCTGCGCCGTCTGTCTCGCTGCCTCGCCCTCCATCCTGCATGGGCGATGCAGCTCAGGAGGTGCATGTCGGTGTCAAAACCGGCGGATCTCGGGTAGGGGGTCCCGAATTGTGCGTCTAAGGCTAATGGTACCATTAGGGGGGGGGACACAATGTTTACCCAGGTTCGGGCCCTCTCGATGGAGGTAATACCCTACTTCCTGCTTGATTGATCTTGATGATATGAGTATTACAAGAGTTGACCTACCACGAGATCGTAGAGGCTAAACCCTAGAAGCTAGCCTATGATTATGATTGTTCTTGTTCTATGGACTAAACCCTCTGGTTTATATAGACACCGGAGGGGGCTAGGGTTACACAGAATCGGTTACAAAGAAGGAGATCTACACATCCGGATTGCCAAGCTTGCCTTCCACACAAAGGAGAGTCCCCCCCGGACGCGGGACGAAGTCTTCAATCTTGTATCTTCATAGTCCAATAGTCCGGCAAAGTATATAGTCCAGCTGTCCGAGGACCCCCTAATCCAGGACTCCCTTAGTAGCGATTTGTAATAGATAAATATTTAAAAAAGGAGAAAGAAATGTAGTAATAAGCTGACGCTGTGCATTTTTTTCCATTGTTATTTGCATGATACGTCAAGGCGTGTGTATACAAGTAGTGCGATAAGCAAAGTAGGACTATTTGACATGTCCTTACCAAGAGTCAGCTGCGTATGGGTATATAAAGCAGGTATAGCGATCGTCATCAGAGACCACCTGGGGTTTCCCTTGTACGACAAAGCTCCTTGCCTCCTTGGTGTCTCCGTCCCGTGATGGGTCCAGTAATTGGTCTAACAGAAGATCCTCCGGAAAATAGGGACCTGAAAGAAATAAAAAGTGTGAAGGTATACGGGTCCTGGGGCGGTTGAGCCGCATTGTGGGTCGTATTGTAGTTGTGCGTCCGCCTATGCCCATGGTATTTTTAGTGCGTAATTATGTACGGGCGGCACAAATGTCGCTGCTGGACTAGGACTAGGATGGAGGCCGAATTGCTAGGCGAGCTCCGGACGTGCCGGTCGATCCTGTTGCAGAGTACTCCGGACTCGTTTAGCTGTGTCCGGGGGCTTTATTGCTGAATTTGAGGTCTGCATAAGAAGGTTGCTCTGTACTTCTGCTACGAGGGCCACAGTGTGTTCCTCTGTATGGAGGGAGCGCTCTGTGTTTCCATTGACTGTTATAACCCCGCGCATTCCTGGCATCTTGAGCTTGAGGTACGCATAATGTGGTACCGCATTGAATCTAACAAATGTGGTTCGTTCGAGCAGTGTGTGATAGCCACTGCGGAAGGGGCGATATCAAAGATTAACTTCTCACTTCGGAAGTTGTCCGGGGATCCGAAGACTACTTCCAGTGTGATTGAGCCCGTGCAATAGGACTCTACACCTGGTATGACACCTTTAAAGGTGGTTTTTGAGGGTTTGATCCTCGAGGGATCGATGCCCATTTTGCGCATTGCATCCTGATAGAGCAGGTTCAGGCTGCTGCCACCGTCCATAAGGACTCATGTCAGGTGGAATCCGTCAATGATGGGGTCGAGGACCAATGCGGCCGAACTGCCGTGACGGATACTGGTAGGATGGTCCCTGCGATCAAAAGTGATCGTACAAGAAGACCATGGATTGAACTTTGGGGCGACTGGCTCCATCGCGTAGACGTCCCTTAGTGTGTGCTACCGCTCCCGCTTGTGAATATGGGTGGCGTATATCATGTTTACCATTTTCACTTGAGGGGGGAATTTCTTCTGTCCTCCTGTGTTCGGCGGCCGAGGCTCTTCGTCGTCGTGGCTATGCAGCCCCTTTTCCTTGTTCTTAGCATTCAACTTGCCGGCTTGTTTGAACACCCAGCATTCTCTGTTGGTGTGGTTGGCTGGTTTATCGGGGGTGCCGTGAATTTGACACGAGCGATCGAGTATGCAGTCCAAACTAGACGGCCCTGGATTGTTTCTTTTGAATGCCTTTTTCCGCTGACCGGACTTAGAACCACTGAATCTTCCGTTGACTATCGTGTCTTCGGCATTGTCGCCATTCCTGCGATGCTTGTGTTTGTTGCGTCGGGGCTTGCCGTTGTTTTCTCTGGTATCTGAAGTGCCAGGATTTCTTGATGTGTTGTTGCTGCGAGCCAGCCAGCTATCCTCGCCCGCACAAAAGCGGGTCATGAGTGTCGTGAGGGCTGCCATGGACTTCGGCTTCTCTTGGCCGAGGTGTTGGGCGAGCCACTCATCGCGGATGTTATGCTTAAAGGCCGCTAGGGCTTCTACGTCTGGACAGTCGACAATTTGGTTCTTTTTATTTAGGAACCGAGTCCAGAATTTCTTGGCTGACTCTCTGGGCTGTTGGGTTATGTGACTTAAGTCATTAGCATCCGGCGGCCGCACATAAGTGCCCTGGAAGTTGTCAATGAATGTGTCTTCCAGGTTTTCCCAACTGCCAATGGAGTTTGCCGGCAGGCTGTTCAGCCAATGCCGAGCCGATCCCTTGAGTTTTAGTGGGAGGTAATTGATGGCGTGTAGATCATCGCCGTGGGCCATGTGAATGTGGTGAAGGAAATCTTCATCCATATTGCGGGGTCTGTTGTACCATCGTATGATTCCATATTCACGGGTTTAAACCCTTCTGGTAATTCATGATTCATTACTTCATCAGTGAAGCATAGGGGGTGTGCGGCACCTCTGTAGTGCGCTACATCACGACACAACTCGAATGAGTCCATTCTGTTGTATTCGGCTCGGCCGGATTTGTATTTGGTATATCCAGCGTGACGGTCATCGTCTCGCGTTGGGGGACGCCCCCGTGATCCGTAGATCGATCTAGACTTTCCTGCTTTGTTTTCCAATATGTCTTGCAGGTCCTACGTGTAGCCCCGGGTTTTAGTGTTTTTGTTTGATTGGCGACGGGGTGCGGGCTAGTGTTCGGGCTGATACGCTGCTTTGTCTCGGCCACGGGGTGGCCGGTCAGCCTCATCCTGCGCTGGTAGTGTAGGCTCTAGCGCCTCCTCCTCTAATTGAGGTAGCAACCTGCGCTTCGGGTAACTTTTGGTTGGGCGCTCGTGTCCATATTCCTCGGCTGCCAGGACCTCAGTCCATCTATCAGTTAGCAGATCTTGATCAGCTTGAAGCTGCTGCTGCTTTTTCCTCTGGCTTTTTGCAGTGGCTATAAGCTGGCGATTGAAGCGCTCCTGCTCTACGGGATCCTCAGGCACGATGAATTTTCGTCACCGAGGCTCACCTCGTCTTTGGAAAGGGGCTTGTAATTATCATCCTCCATGTCTCCATCCGTTGCCTGTTCATCAGGGCTAACTGCCCATCCTCCCGTTCGGCCTGCTCAAAGTCTGGCTGGGCGGGATTGTTTTCATCTTTGGCATCATCCGGAGTGCTATTGTCTCTTGTGCCGGTATCGCTATTTTTTCTATGGCGGGGCTTAGAGCGGAGCCGATGATGTCGGTGCTTAGATTGCTTCTCAGGGGGATTATCCTCTGTTGCCTCATCGCTATCCCTCTCTTCCGGTGTGTCCACCATGTATATATCATATGATGAGGTGGTTGTCTAGCGCCCTGTCGGCGGTGGTTCCTGTTCTTCTCCTGCATCGTCGTCCATATCGTCGATGTCTTCGGAATCGAAGTCAAGCATGTCGGTTAAGTCATCGACAGTGGCTATTAAGTGGGTGGTGGGCGGGGAACGAATTTCTTCGTCATCCACTTCCCACTCAAGCCGGACATAATTCGACCAAGAGTCTCCTGACATAGAGAGAGACTTTAATGAATTTAACACGTAGACTAAGGGCGAGTGCTGAAAGATATCCGCGGAGGTAAACTCTATGATCGGTGCCCAATCAAATTCGATAGGCGCGGATGCACGCGGTTCAGAGCCTATGGCCGGAGACGAGCCCGAGGTTCCGATGACACAAATCTCATTGGAGCTGAAGTCTGTGTTCGGGTCTAATGCTGTTGAGTGTGCAGCCTCCGTGGCGGGATCCATCCACCCGTCCTCGGATGGCATGATCTGCTCCAGATTAGTGGCCGAGGCAGCTGCAGGTATGATCTCCCAAACACCGCCCGATGACTGATCTAAGTCATGCTCGTCGTGACTATTCGGTGCACCTGACATGGGTTCGAATCCATCAAAGATCAAGTCTCAGAGGATGTCGGCGGTGTAGGTCAAGCTTCCAAACCTGACCTGATGGCCAGTGGTGTATCTATCGATCTTCTCCATGTGGCCAAGCGCGTTGGCCCGCAGTACAAAACCGTCGAATACAAAGATCTGTCCAGGGAGGAAAACCTCACCCTGGACTGCGTCGTTGTAGCTGATTGAAGGAGCCATCAAGCCTTTACCGTGACGAAATAGTGGAACTCTCAATGAAAGCACCAATGTCGGTGTCAAAACCGGCGGATCTCGGGTAGGGGGTCCCGAACTGTGCATCTAAGGCTAATGGTAAAAGGAGGCGGGGGACACCATGTTTACCCAGGTTCGGGCCCTCTCGATGGAGGTAATACCCTACTTTCTGCTTGATTGATCTTGATGATATGAGTATTACAATAGTTTATCTACCACGAGATCGTAGAGGCTAAACCCTAGAAGCTAGCCTATGATTATGATTGTTCTTTTCCTACGGACTAAACCCTCCGGTTTATATAGACACTGGAGGGGGCTAGGGTTACACAGAGTCGGTTACAGAGAAGGAGATCTACATATCCGGATTGCCAAGCTTGCCTTCCATGCAAAGAAGAGTCCCACCCGTACATGGGACGAAGTCTTCAATCTTGTATCTTCATAGTCCAACAGTCCGGCCAAAGTATATAGTACGGCTGTCCGAGGACCCCCTAATCCAGGACTCCCTCAATGCCTCCGCCACCTCCTTCCTAAGAAGGCGCCCTGGCCCCAAGGTGCGCGGCCCCTGGACGAGACCCACCGCGTCCAGCGCCCGCACGCCAAGAAAGAAGCTACCAAGAAATCCCTCGACCTCAAGATGGCGCTCGCGTTCTCCCTACACCAGCACGTCAAGATCGCATCCCTGCACCAACACGTCAAGACCCCGCGCTGCCCCCGACGGCGGCACGCGCGGACCATCAGGACCTAGCCCCGCATCAGCAAAGGCCTCCGGTAACCAAAGCAGGTTGCCTTGCCTTCACCACCGAGCTGTGCAGCGTCACCTGGCCAGGCAAGTTCAAGCCAGATCTGCCTCCTCGCTACGACACACTGCCGACCCCACAGAGTTCCTGCAGCTCTACGAGCAGGGCATCGAGGCGGCCAATGGGGACGAAAAGGTCATGGTGAACTGATTTACCATGGTGCTCAAGGATGGAGCCCGCACCTGGCTCCTGAACCTGCCTCCCGGCTCTATCTCCTCCTAGGACGAGATGCGCAGCCGCTTCATCGCCAACTTCCAGGGCACGCGACCGCCCCTGGCCATGGGTGACTTGCGCCGCATCAAGCAACAGCCAGGAGAGACCCTCCAAAAATACATCCAGCGCTTCAACAATGCCCGCCTCAAGATCCCCAGGGTGACAGACAAGGCCATTATCTCAGCGTTTTCTGATGGCGTCCACGACATCAAGATGAAGGAGGAGCTCGCCATCCACGAGGATCTATGCACATCTCTCGAGCTGTTCAACCTGGCAACCAAGTGCGCAAGGGCCGAGAAAGGATGCCTCTCCTTCCTCGAGCTTCCAGCTGCTGGCCCAGAAGAGAAGAAAGCCAAGGCCAAGGACGTAAAGCACAAAGGAGCAGCCGTGCTCGCAGCAGATCCAGACACGAAGCGCAGCAGGGACCAGCCAGAGTCGTCCAAGGGCAACCGGTTCTACGCCTACCACAACCTCTACACCCACAACACCAACGAATGCCAGGAGCTCAGGGCCGTTCAAGAAGGACGTGTCGGTCAACGCCCCAAGCGCAACGACCGGGGCTACGGCCGAGGCGGAGGAATAGGTGAAGGATGATGGGACGATCAAGGCCCTCGCCAGGAGTGGCATGACTGACCTAGTGAGGATCGCTAGCAAGACCAGCCTCACGAGGTAGCTTGGAGGGACCAGCCTCGCGAGGACCGCCCACACGACAACGCTGGCCTTCCTCCTCTACCGCCGCCGCCAAGAAGGAATGATGACCACCACCAGGACGAGGGGGCTGGAGGCTTCCAGGAGCCGCCTGCCATCGCTTGCATCCTGGGTGGTGCTCAGCCCCAGCCTTTTAGCGCATCTTCAAGCAGTTTGTTCGCGAGGTGCATGCAGTCATCCCCAAGCTCGAGGCTACGCACCCGCTCAGATGTGTTCGCACACGAACACGTCACCGTGTACCCTTGACACCGGGGGTGATGCACCGCAGCTCACGTCGAAGGAGACCCGTCTGGAAGCGCGGTACGCAAGCAATCCGGTGGGTGCTTTTGAGGATCCGAATCCCCACACGCCCGGGAGGGACCCCGTCAGGGCGCGAGGTGGCTATGGGTTGCCCTACGTCGACCTAATTTCCCCCAGGGCCTCGAGGTTCGCCGCCCTGCAACAAGAAGAACACACGAAGAACGAGAAAGAAGTAGAACTAGGGTTAAGGAGAAAAGATAAAAGATAAAAACTATAGATGATTTGATCAATTGTGTGTTATTCAATCGGCCATCACCCCTTATAGGTATATAAGAGGCGGCTGGACTTCCCGTGCAAGGAAAAGGCTTGGATTCACGTCCAAATCCCTAGTCAAATTCGGATTGGTCTTGTCCGAACTTTCCCAAATTGTTCGGTTTAAACTGGCTGCACCTTGTAGGTCTCTTTTGTGGTGGTAAACAACCTCGGATGGAAACGAGTCCAAAAGTAATCTTGACCGTTTCGACGATACGGACAACTTTCATGTTGAACGTTTTTTGATCAGAGGTCATATTGAGGGTCAAATAGCTCGCGAAAGAGATCTGTTTACTCGCGCTACCAATCAGACATGGCGTGTGGTGGGGCGCGCCATATTTTGCCTCCTAACAGGGCTACATTCTGATAGCTCTAACTTTTGCATATGAACTCGGATTTGGACGATTTGTATATCATAATCGGTCGTTTCAACGAGACGAAGAAAATCCTGTAGATCATTTTTCTATTTGAGGTCGTCTTGGGGGCTTAACAGGCCAAACCGTACTCTGAATATAAGATCTTAGTACTTTGAGCATAGTTTCCGCCTTCGAGATGAAATCGGTCGACGATGACCCAAACTTCAAAGATATTCATATCAACAATACGGAACTCTTTCATGTAGATCACTTCTCCAATTGAGGCCATCTTAAATAAGTTTTTGACCGTGCCAAAATCTGGTGTCAACACATGCCCCCCTGTTTTTCGGCAAAACTTGTGTGCCGAAAAATAACTCGCATATAGCTTGTTCTAAGGACGATGTCAACACTCCATCAGTCATTTTGCATGTTCTTAGGACGATAAGTATGTATCGGCCATTGCTTGTTTGAACCTCTTGATGCAAACTTGGGTGAAAACTTCTCAGCTTCTATAACAATCCGGTGATCGGGTTCCATAGATCAAAACCATCCTCCGAACCATAGTGTTCACCCTTTCTCTAGGATTTTGCAGATAATCAAGAATGAACTTTCTCCAATCCTTACTTCGCCTGCATAAAAGTTTCATTAGTGGCCGAAGTGGTGGGCTTCGGTTCGGCCTTACCTATGTTGACAAGACCTAGCATCAGCTATTGATAGAAATACAATACACCATGATTAACATAGTAGCCAGATGCTTGCTGTGCCAACTCTTTCGAATAGTCATGTCTAGATATATGAACAATTTTAAATCAACCCAAGGTAAATTTTGCATCTAGACATACCCCAAGAAAAACTATAAGTGATTCGTCAAAACATTGATAACCCTTGGATATTTGTTGAACTACTCATAACGAATCACCAAAAGCCTCAATATGTATAGAACCTATAGCAAGTACAAGATTCAATCCGAATAACAATGCATATTCGGCTTTGATTAACCATGCATAAAAATATTCTAAGCGGCATAAGGCTTCAAAAATAGTACCATAAGGAGATATATAAACAACACCAACACTTTGGCCATTGCTACGAATTGAACCATCAAAATATAATCTCCATAGTACTAGAGAGACAAGGCTAATATCACTTAACATGTACCTTGTCTCGGTCTCCAATTGAATTAAGAACGATGTTAGAATTCCACACCGGCCATGATCAGATAGTTTCTTAGGACGATAGTTAAGTATCGGCCATTACCATGAGGCCCATGTAGAATTTATCCACTAAAGCATGTATAGCCGAAATAAACAAATAAAATAGCAATAAAATATGTCGGCCCATTTGTATTAGCAACAAAAATGAAACTAACCAAATGTATAGTGATTTGGTAATACCCTCTCATGATATAGAAAATTATGTTGCATCCATGGACCAAAATGAACCCATGGAGGGTAATTGATCATACCTAGGGATGAGTTCCATGGCAAAGGCATCAACAACATGGTTGAAGAAAATGGATGATGTGCTAACCGAAGATTTTGATGTTGTGATGTGCACCTTCAGCTTAATTGTTTGTTGCTTTCATTCTTTTCCTTCTTCACTTTTATTGTACTTGTTGCAATAGAAGCATGCACATCATTTTTGTTTTGATTGATCTTCTTGGGAACCCATGTCATGTTCTTCTTTCTCAGCTCTTGTGCACTAAGATTTTGTAATTCCTTATTTTGCCAATATGATAAGCCGAGTGAGCACCTTGACTGTGATTTTGTTTCAACCAATGGCAACTCTTTTTGGGCCTTGTGCACCCTCAACTTCTTTTCTTCAGATTTGGCACTCTGATTTTTGTCAATTGATTGTGTCACTTCTTTGCCTTTTGTAGCCAATGTCAACACTTTAATTGGCTCTTTGTTATTTGAGATCAAATCTGAAGTAGCACACTTACGACCATCTCTTTTCACGTGGTAAACTTGCTTTACCACCTCTTTCTTCTTTCTTGAGCTCTGGACCGATTCCTTATGATCGAAACGGTCTTTGATGCGTGATTGTTCAAATGTTGATCTTCTTGGAGCTACATATGGTCTAAAATAAGATGGAGAATGTGCCCTTGTATCATACTTGTCCCATGATGGATCCACGGCATTGGCATTGACGGACCAAAATAAGGATATGATTATGTTGCATTAAAATTCTCACTTTGCCAATACCGATCCTCATATTTGCGCCTTGGGGGTGATCTTGGTTTCTTTGCATGATTTGGCCGATAAGAATTCTTCTCTTCACTCTTCTTTTGATATTTATTCAATAGTTCAGCGAAGGTGATTTTTGATCTCTTACACTTACGCTTATTTCGGCATTTGTTTTCTTTAGGTTTGCTTTCATCGATCATTGGATTTGCTTGCTGTCCCCCAGTCCTTGGCGTCTCCATTGTACCTTAGATGGAATTTTTGCCCTCAAGATTATGTTCATTATGCTCTTCAACAAATTCTTTACTTGAAAGCTCAATCCCATCACCTACAGTTTTTACCTTCTCTTTAAATGGATCGGCTTGAAGCAGCCGATGCAAAAACTTTCTGCCATCGGGACCAATCGGAATAGGCTGGTCATCTCTTGGTGTCTCAACAAATTTTTAATCGTCCTTTATCAATGGCCGATTTAACTATTTTACGGAACATATTGCAATCCTCAAAACTATGTTTGAACGAATGATGCAACCTACAATACATTCGTCCTTGAATTGATGGCTTGACATGGTGATCAAGATTGTAATGTAATTATTTTTCAGTAACAAATCAAATATTTGATCACACATGCTTGAATTGAAGGCAAACTTTTTATTTTCTAGCCGATCTTGCTGTGAGAACGGCTTTGGAGTTAAGCAAACGAATGATTCAGATTTTGTATCACCCCATTCGGCTATGAATTTTATTTGCATTCTCTTACCGATGTCATTGGATAAGAAACTATACTTGCATCGGTTTGCTCAGAAGATTTTAACCTTGGCTTTAAATTTCTAAAACGAAAATAGTTAGAACATACATGTCTCAATTGAGACCAAGTGTAAGCCAAGTAAGAAATAAGCAAAGCTAGCCAATTAGATATGAACTTTAGACAAAGCAATGGGGAAAGCCTTGGCTGCAATAATTTTTCACTATCGGTCTTTCTGAATGGTGTAATGTGTTCACCGATATGCTTTGTGGCAATCTGATTGCTAACAAATAAATTACCCTTCTTCATTTATCTCTCAATATTTCTTACGAAATTTTTTCTAATATATGCATCAACAACTAAGTCATGACCAAATCTAAAAACAGGTAAATTAATTGCTAGACATACCTCTTCAAATATGTTGGGAGAGCGTGATGGTGGTGTGATTTGAAGAATATCTTGCTCCGCCTTCGGATAGCTCCCCAATGCCTTGTCATCATCTTTTTCTTGATTTCGTGCATCATTAGTTTGAATATATTTGTCCACCAAACTTTCTTCGACTACTTGTTCTTATTCTTGAAGCTCATCAATTTCTATGGCACGGAACTCATAGGGCAGGAAGTAGGTTCCATTAACTTCAGAAAAATCAAGTATGGCTGTCTTGCTATACTTTCCATGCCCTTTCTCAACAATGTTTGCCTCTTTGGATTCTATGGATTCAGAATATATACTACTTGATTCGGCTTTTTCAACCGAAGCACTTTTAGTTTTTGAATCGTCATTCTTTTCACCGGTTATAACAATTGGCAAGGCTTCTTTTCTTTGAGCTAATTCCCTATCAATTCTCTCTTGGCGAAGTACTTGCACCCTATCGCGCAAAGCTTTAACTCCCCTCTCAATTTCAGCCTGCTCTATATTAGTTTGCCCTCCAATGCTTTTAGGATATTTCGGCAATGAAGTGTTAGTGTTACCAAAATTTTGCAATTGTGTAGGCGGTGTATAATATGTTGCGGTACTAGGTGGAGGTGTATGAACTTCTGTATAATCATATGCTCTATCACCAATACTACCAATTGATGAAGTTTCATCTTCCTGCAAAACTCTATCCTTTATTGCAGCATAATCAGGAAACAACCCCTTTTCATATTGTTCAAGGCAAAGAGCATTAATTCTCTTGTTTTGTGCTAAGCTCATTTTTAATGCAGCCACAATCACTTCTGGAAGGGATTGCTCCGCAATACTTTCAGATTCTTTCGGCAGTGATTCATGAGTGTTGCCGAAATTCTTGAATTGCATAGAGTATGCATTATATGCTACAGTATTTGATGACGGCACATGTGTTCCTGTAAATTTTTCACTTATTCGGCTATGACCATGAAGATGCGGGGTCGAATTATGAACATCAACAGTTGCATACGGTGCTGAAAATTTACTAACATGAAGTGTAGCATATGATGGTTGAGAGTAACTGGCCGAATAGGTAGTAGTAGCATGGCCAATTCTCCCATCCATCAGCAGGGTTGGATTCACATATTGCAAATTAGTTGCCGATGAATAAAAAGGTGAAACACTTTCTTGTATGCTATTGGAAATTTTAACATGAGGTGTTTCAAATTGATTGACCAAACCCATCATGTTGTTCATCGGCATATGGATTTGTGGGGTTGCCGAGGCATGAGAGTTTGGATACATATGTTGTACGTTGCTAAAATCATAAGAATTTGAAGCAAGAAGATTGTTTTGCATCGGCCCTTGTGCATAATTAGATGCATAATTGATAAAACTAGGGCTAGCCAATACATTATGCTCATTAGATGATCCAGCAACAACATATGGATTATTTGCATCTACAAAGGGGAATTGGGTATTCATATTACCTTTGTAGATTGCAGCAACTTGATGACGATCTCTTCGTAGAAAGAACGGGCTGGAGACCGTTCAAAGCTTCGTCCCCAACGGAGTCGCCAAAAAGTGTGTTCACACACGAACACATCACCGTGTACCCTCGACGCCGGGGGTGATGCACCACAGCTCACGTCGAAGGAGACCCGTCCGGAAGCGCGGTACGCAAGCAATCTGGCGGGTGCTTTTGAGGACCGGAAACCCCACATGCCCGGGAGGGACCCCTTCAGGACGCACGGCGGCTATGGGCTGCCCTAGGTCGACCTGATCGCCCCTAGGGCCTCGAGGTTTTCCGCCATGCAACAAGAAGAACAGACGAAGAACGAGAAAGAAGTAGAACTAGGGTTAAGGAGAAAAGCTAAAAGATAAAAAGTAATAGATGATTTGATCGATTGTGTGTTGTTCAATCGGCCGTCACCCCTTAGGTATATAAGAGGCGGCTAGACTTTCCGTGCAAGGAAAAGGCTTGGATTCAAGTACAAAACCCTAGTCAAATTTGGATTGGTCTTGTCCGAACTTTCCAAAACTGTTCAGTTTAAACTGGCTGCACCTTGCGGGTCTTTTTTGTGGTGGTAAACAACCTCAGATGGAAACGAGTCCAAAAGCAATCTTGACCGTTTGGACGATACGAACAATTTTCATGTTGAACATTTTTTGATCAGAGGTCATCTTGAGGGTAAAATAACTCGCGCAAAACATCTGTTTACTCGCGCTACCAATCAGACATGGCGTCTGGTGGGGCGTGCCATATTTCGCCTCGTGATAGGGCTACATTCCAATAGCTCTAACTTTTGCATATAAACTCGGATTTGGACGATTTTTATATCAAAATCAGTTGTTTCGACGATACAAAGACAATCCGTGTAGATCATTTTTCTATTTGAGGTAGTCTTGGGGGCTTAATAGGCCAAACTGTACTCTGAATATAAGATCTTAGTACTTTGAGCATAGTTTCCGCCTTCGAGATGAAATCGGACGGTGATGACCCCAACTTCAAAGATGTTCATATCAACAATACGGAACTCTTTCATGTGGATCACTTCTCCATTTGAGTCCATATTAAATAAATTCTTGACCGTGCCAAATCTGGTGTCAACAAGATGGTCCACGTGTGCCATCACTTTCAGCTCAGCAGATCAGCTCAAGTGTGCGGTCGCAGCTGGCGTCCTCCCAATGCTTTGCTCTCCAGTCATTAGCAACGTGAAAGTTACCAGGACCCTCATCGATGGCGACGCCGGTCTCAACGTCCTGTCCGTCGAAACGTTCAACAACCTTCAAGTGTCATATGATCAACTCTAGCTTACCAAGCCTTTCTCAGGAGTAACAGCCGGCTCCACTACCCCGATAGGGAAGGTCCGCCTCCCTGTCACATTTGGACAGCGCAACAACTACCGTACCGAGCTCATCGACTTCGACGTCACCCACATTCACCTGCCATACAACGCTACCGTCGGGTATCTGGCCCTGGCCAAGTTCATGGCGGTGACCCACCATGGCTACAATGTCCTCAAGATGCCAGGAAGCGGCGGAATCATCACAGTCCCCTATGAGGAGAAGGATGTGATGTGCTCCCTCGAGTGTGCCTTCCAAGATGCATCAATCGAGGACCTAGACAGCAGGAGCAAGAATCCTCCCGAAGCAGTTCCCAAGAAGAAGAAGACATTGCCCAGCTCAAGGCCTCAGGAGGGTGGCATCTGTGGAGGCGTCGCGTCAGGATTTGCGCCCCTGCAAGGGGCCCCTCCCTCCATCGCATAGCAAGGCACGCCCGGCACCCTCCTCAGGTAGAGCTCGGGGGCTCCCTTCTGGAGGGCCTCAGACTTTGCCCATATCATGAGGGAGGCGCTCGGGCACCACTTGGAGGCGTGCTTTGTAGCACATTTCCCTCAGGAAGGCATGGGGCAAGGAAGGCCCAACCCTTAGGAATTCGTCACCAAGGTTAGTGAGGAGCTTCAAGAATCAAGAGTCATACGCGGCGATCGCTGTCTGCCCGGTGTAGCTTCCCATCCAGGCGAGGATGGCGGGCTACGCGTCTGCATCGACTACCCGGGGCTCAGCTGAACCGTGTGTCAGGAGCACCTCTGGCCTTCGCGCATGGGACGCTGCGAGGGTCCGCTGCATAGCTACGTTCGCATGCCTTTCGGTCTGCCAAACGCGGCTGCCGCTCACCAGCATCTTTTGCAGAGCATTCTGGCAGCTCAAGAGGCCAGGCACCACACGATCTTGGCGAAGATGGAGATGGTCCTCGAGGAACCGCCTGGACCCCCAGAGCCTCCCAAGGACTAGGGCTCCGGTGGCTCGTGAGGGTCGGCCTCATCACCATGCGTCTTCAGCTACTTCAACACCACCTCTACAATGGTACCAGGTGACATCTTTCAAGTTCATTTCAGCTGGGAGCGCCCTCAGGGCTGCATCGTTCCCATGTCGCGTGGGTTTGTCCCCGCGACATGTATCCCTTTTGCTTATGTCTTTAGTTTACCTTCCTGGGGGCGCCCCTCGGGATGCATCATCCCCAAGCCACTCGGGCCTGACCCAGTGGCAAGTATCCTTCCTGCTCTTATCTAAGATGATTCGCCTTTCATGCCTAACCTGCCTGTGATAATCGCCTGCTCGATTGACACCTACCTTTGGAGCCGCTCGCGCTGGCACGGCGCTTGTGCATGGGTCTGTACCTGCAACAACGACAAATCTGAGTGGTCGAGCTCTGGCCCGCGGCAGCCCCGCAAGCGTCACCTCACCAGGCCCTCAGTGCCCTTACCACACTCTCGGAGCAACCAATGGCCGGCCGGCAATCGTAATGGCAACCCGTGCTTTCCTTGTGTTGGTTTACAGGGACTACCTGAGGCCTAAAACGGGAGGCATTGTGAGCTCTCTTTCTCTCTTGCCCGCATGATCCGCTCGCACGTTAAAAGGAGGGTCCTGAGCATCGCGACTCAGGAGCTCTTAATGGCTCTCTAGCCCTCACCCCCTGGCCTTGTCCACGGCATTGCAACCTGGCATACCAGCGGTGGATGAGCTCACTCGAGGGCCGGGACCTGAGGACGTAGAGCACAAAGGAGAGTGCAGGGAAGAGAGGGGAAGCTCGCGAGGGCCTGCCCAGCTACATCTCAGCTGCCAACGCATGAGTCTGGCGCGGGCGAAGGAGCGACTCCATTCCCCCAAGATAAGTCCCGCACCTAGAACGGCTAACTAACATGACACAGAATCTCCATCTAATGCGGCTCTGTAACGGCAACGTTGCTTTCCTTTCTCATCTTTCAACGGCTGCTTGAGCGCTAAAGGGGACCTCCTGAGCATCGCGACTCAGGGGCTCTTACTGGACCTTGGGCCGCTCACCTCCTGGCCTTGCTCCACGGCATCGCGACCTGGCATAACAGCGATGGCTGAAGCCTGACTGGGGACCGAGACCTGTCAGCGTAGAATACCAAGTCGTTTTGAGGTTGGAAAGGGGGAGCCGAGCCGGGGCAGGACATGCACTTACACCACTCCATAATAAGGATGATATCAACAAAAGACATTGCAGACCCTTTACATGCCCCCATGGGGTGTTTTATCAATTCCTCGCAGGGAACAAAAGGTGCGAAACCTAAGGAGCCCTAACTAGACGCACCTCCGAAGCCGATGCCATCATCAACAGTGGGCCACGGGAGGCCGGTGCTAACCCTATCCAGATCGGCCGCACTAGCGGCATGATGCAGTCTCCTTTCTCTGGGCACGACGCGAGCTCGGGGGCACGTAGCTATCGTCGCTTGTCTCCGGAGTCACGAGAAGCTCAGGAGAGCCACTGGATATCCAAGCATCGCTGCTGCCGCTGGAAGAGCTGTTGGGGAATCAAACGGCAGGCTCTGCCCCTGCCGCGTCGATGTCCTGGCTGCCTCCTCTGGGGCAGCACTCCAGCTGTCGGCCTTCTGCATCGAAGACCTTGTAGAGCATCAAGGAGGCGCCATCATATTCGAAATGAATCACGAGGGCACCTCTGTTCGACAGACCCGGGTCATGTAGACCTTGTCCTGAGCGACGACTTCAACCTCCGCTCCGGTCGCCAGGGTACCGCAGTCGGCATGCCCCAGCCAAAGCTCGAGAGGCCCCCTCGGTGGCATCTCGAAGGCAAAGAAGGGGGAAAGCGGATCCAGGAGCTCGGAGGCATCACAGCATGGAACACGAGCTCGCGAGAGGAGTCCGTGGCGTGGACCCCAGGAGCAGCGGCGTGCACCGCCATGGCTCATCGGCCTCGCCGACAGCGCGGGAGGCGTCGCTCGGTGTCTCCTTCTCCAGTGCCCTCGGCCCGGGCGTATAGAGGGAGCGGGAACCCAGGAGGCGGCTGCTCGTACCAGGGCCTCGACATCTCTGGCCTCCCAACTTCGGCGCGGCGGCCGTGGACCGGCCGTTTCTTCGGTGGGAGCAGGTCGGGCCCCTCCTGAGGGGCCTTTCCTTTCTCCTCGGCTGAGAACCGGCGGATTGGTGCCATTAGCGGGAAGATGGAGGAGGAGAAAGGAAGAAGAAGCAAGCGGAGCGAGAAGAGATGGATAACGGGGCCTCACGCCTCTCCGTATTTATAGTCTGGAAGAGGCCAACCGTCGGCCTCCATGATCTCAGGTAATCATGACTCTTTTTGAATGCAGCAGGGTCTCGTCAAATCGGGCAGTTGTCGAGGCAGCCTGGGGAAGCGGAGACGCCCACGTCCCATCAGTCGCCACGCGTTGCCCAAGGCCGCAGGCTGTTGGGGCTCGCAGCGCTCCGCACTTGCCCTTTGGCTTCGCTGCTAAGCCAAGTCTGGGCGCACCTTGGGCCTGGGGCTACTGTCAGTGTTCTCGGAACGGGGGTCCCCAAACTTGCCTGCCTGCAGCGTGGCTCGAGCAGTGGCCCAGTGCGACCCGTCTTCATCAACAAACACTAAAGACCCTCACGAGGGGCCAAGCCTTGCGGGGCGGATGACGCAAGGCCTCCTCAGGGGCGGCCTCACCAGGCAGGCTCACGAGGAGGTGGAGAGATCAAGGTAAGGAGTACCTCACGAGGTGCTCATGACGCAAGCCATGACGATCGAGACCAGGCGGGCGCCAAGCGGGCGCCAGCCAGCACAGTGTCCTCGCTTCCTCTTTGGTGCAAAGGGGGCAAGCGCAGGCGCGGAGTACCAAGGCATCAAGCAAAGGTTTCCATATCAATGCAACAAGACCAAGACCAACATAGCAGCAGTACAGAGGTCACTATGGAGCCCAAGACGGTGTCATCACCAGTACCTTTAGCAGTCGAAGACCACCTTTAGCCAGGATAGCTTGTACTAGTTGTCCCCTTTCAAAATGGCCGTTGTTGGCTCCCTTCCCGCTCAATATTTGGCAAGAGGACCAGGGCATCTATAAATAGGGCTAGCCACCATAGTAGATAGGGGCTCATCTAATCTGGATCCCATCTCAGCCCATCCCATCTCATCTCATCTCTTCTCATCTGATCCTCGTCCGATCAGATCAAATCCTTCCCAAGTAGAACACCGCACCAGCTCAAGAACACCCCTCGTGAGGCTGTTCTTCCTTTGTACTGTTCATCATCAGCCACAGAGGCAATCCACCACACCACACACTGGATTAGGGTATTACACCACAACGGTGGCCCAAACCAGTATAAACCCCGTGTCCCTTGTGTTGTTCATCGTGCTAGCCTAGATTCGCGGTGAGGTTTTGGGGCGTGGATCGGTAGGGAGTAGATCTTCGTGCGCACCCCAGAGTTTGAACCTTAAGGGTTTTGCCAGAACCCTATATCCGACAGCGACCCCGTCCCACCTAACACCTTCGTAGAAAGGCTTTTTAAGCCATCCGTACTATGGTGGGACGACAGCGGCATACTGTTCCAGAGCTGACCATACCCCTAGATTCTGAACATAACACCGATATCATAATTGGTTCGGACATTGAGATAACACCATCGGCCCATGAAATCATGGCTGTAATTGCCCCATGGACCGAGCCCTTCCTCGCCTACCTTACTAGGAATGAGCTCCCTGATGATCAGACAGAGGCCTGTCGCATTGTCCGATGCTCGAAGGCTTACAAAGTCCATGAGGGGGAACTATACAAGAAAAGTACGACCGGAGTCTTACAACGGTGTATGTCCGAAGAAGAAGGACGACAAATCTTGGCCGAAATACACGCCGGTTTTGGTGGCCATCATGCCACCGCTCGGGCCCTTGTAAGTAAGGCCTTCTGTACGGGCTTCTTTTGGCCCACGGCCCGAGCAGACGCACTGGGCCTTGTACAACAATGTGTTGGATGCCAGATTTTTGCAAACCAAAGCCACATGCCACCCAGTTCTTTGTGAACAGTCCCCATTATATGGCCTTTTGCGGTCCGGGGGCTTGACATGGTCGGACCCCTTAAAGGGGGAAGCCATAAGAAGAAATATTTACTGGTTATGGTTGACAAATTCACTAAGTGGATAGAAGCCAAACCAGTCAAAACGACCGAAGTCGGACCAGTTATAGACTTTATATCCGGTGTGGTGCACCGTTATGGTGTCCGGCATAGTATCATTACAGACAATGGTCCAACTTTATGGCCGATGAGGTAAAAACTTGGTGCGCTAATATGAGCATCAAGCTCGACTACGCCTCTGTATATCACCCTTAGACAAACGATTAGGTCGAGCGGGCTAACGGCTTGATCATGAGCGGCATTAAACCCAGGTTAGTATGATCCCTGCGCGAATCAGACAAGCACTGGGTTGAAGAACTCGACTCCATACTCTGGGGGCTGCAGACCACACCCAATCGCATGACCGGATACACACCTTTTTTCATGGTGTACGGCACCGAGGCAGTACTGCCTTGTGACATTATTCATGATTGACCTCGAGTGCGCATGTATGAAGAGAGGGAGGCCGAGCTCGATCGGCAGGACGATCTGAATGGCTTGGAGGAGGAGCGCGACGTTACGAAGGCCCGTTCCACATTTTACCAAGAGCAAGCCCTTCGATATTAAAGTAGGGAAGTACGAGCAAAGACTTATAATGTCGGTGAACTCGTCCTGCGCCTACCAAAGAATAAAAAGGACAAGCTCAAGCCCAAATGGAACGGTACCTTCATCATAGATGAAGTTCTCATTGGGGGATCCTATCACCTGCGCAACGCTTCAGATAATCGTTCAGAGCCCAACCCATGGAACGCGGCGCGGCTCCGCAGATTCTACGCCTAAATCCACACTTGTAACCTTTGTTTGTGTTTTTCCCTCTTAGCCCTCTTTTCTCTTTTGATTTTTTACCAGTGTTTGGATCAACCGCACACTCATGGGATATACATCATCCAATGTACACACCCATGATCACCTGGGGGCTTATTTTTACAGGAGCTTATTCTGATTATTATTTTCTTGGAGCGTTAAGCTCACCGTATATGTGTGTTGTCTACTCATATGTGTCCTGTCTTCGCCATTATATGCACCTTTATGACTTAAGTTTTTGCAAGCTGGGTTGCCTGGCTCCTGTGCTTATGCCCTACGTTGCCGCTTGTTCGGCTAGGACATAAAGGGAGCACCACTGTGATTGTTACAGCCGGGTTATCCAGACATGTACCTTAGACGGGTGAAGCCGAAAGCTAGCGTTCTTAAGGGAATAATCGGTCGGCGGACAAGATACGAACTTCCCACGTTGCAATATACGCCCCCATATTATAAAGTGTACTGTGATCTTTCCATTACAATTCATGTATGCGGAAACACGCATGCTGGCCCAGGGAAAGGAACCCTTAACGGAACTATTCTATCTAGAAGATGTTTCTTACGATCAAATTTAATATAACATAACTCCCCGAATACAACTTGTCTGTTCAGGCAACTATGACCGGACCACCTAGTTTCCGAATATACCTTGGTGTCTACCAATAGTTTAAAATATTCAGAAACACTCGAAACCTCCGTCTTTGGAGATCGAAGCGTGCCATGACAATCGTTTTACAATTCGGCTCGAGAAAAGTTTGTTGATAAAGTACATTACTACTTGGACTCAAAAACTTCCTGTTCCTCTAGAACCTCTAGTAGGTTCTCTAGTTGACAATCCTGTTGAGAAAACTTAGCTACCGTTTTCACTTGGTCATACGCTAAGCTAACAGGAATTTCTTGTCCTTCTGGTCCCCGAGGTCCGACCCGGGCCATATGATTCGGATCAAGCTTGGTATACCGTGTTTTTACCATGGCCTCGGCTTCTCGAGCGCCTTCCCAGCATGCTAATATCTTCCATAGCTCCAGATGGCGACGAGATCCCTTGAATAAATTCGCAAGCTCATCCATATTTCCTGGAGGGGAATTAGATGGCCATAACGCCTTAGGCACATTCCTCATTGCCTTCCGAGCTCGCTCGTGCACTTTGGACAGCTCTTGTAGCAGGTTGCCTTGGAATTCAGACACTTCTCCTTCAGGATGTCCGGTTAGCACACCTACAGTAAGCAAACTTGTCAGTATTTCAAACTGGAGACTGTTTTGATGGATAGGTTAAAAGAGCATACTGAATATGCCGCCTTTCAATTTCATATTCTCCTTCAAAGCATATGATAATTGGGCTCTCACATCCTTCAGTTCTTCGGCCTGCTTGATGTTTGCATCTTGAAGCTTATTCTTCTCATCAATGGTCTGTGTCAATACACGTTGACGACCGGCTTCTTGCTCTTCGGCATGTCGCTTATCTGCTTTTGTAGCCCTTAGCCTCTCTTCTAGCTGACCCGTCGAGCCTGCCAACGAGATAAAACGTATAATTAATAAAACTCGTTGTGGTCACGGAGCCTTATCTCCGAAATTGCTGCTGCACTTACCATCAAGTGCCTTCTTGGTTTTCTTCAACTCTTCGAGCTCGGCAGTAGCAGCAACCAGTTTTGTTAGGCATTCTTCAAGTTGTTTCAATAACTTGTTACTCCTTTCCGTGAGTACCTACCAATTCAAATGACTCTTAAATCAGTTGGGTCAACTGCTTCAAGACTCGGGGGCTACTGGCATATGATTATTGAATCTGCTCAAAAAAATTCTTACCCGCACATCCTTGGAAAGTTGGTGGGTGGCTCCAGCAACTCCATCCTGAGCAGCTTGGATATAAGCATTCATTGAACTAAGAGCATTGAAAGCCTCTTCGGTAAAATGTGGATCGCACATAGCCGCTCTCCGCCGCTACTACTCCATGTCCCGCAAGCGGCGCAAATCGGCAATACATTGCTCCTCCGCCAGGCGGTCGTGCTCCAAGAACTCCTGCTCGTCCGCCAGGTGGTCACGCTCCAACAAGTCCTCGATCTCCGCATTGCCATCTAAAGACCGATATAATGCCTCCTCCCTCCGTCTGCCTTCCGGTGAAAAACCGAACACTAGTTCCGGTGGTGACCGCCTCCGGTGTCGCCTATCCCGGACGGGCGGGGGCATCGCGGACGTGGCGAGAGCGAGGATATGTGGCGAGCAACGTCGGGCCGGTGTGGGCTTATGAGGATAGGGTGAGTTGGGTCATGGAGCCACCGGAGAAGGCCAGGAAACAATATTTATAGGCGGAAGGTAGTGCGACGGTCATCTGAATTCAATGCATAAGCAGGCATGGCTTAGCGTGCCAGCTTGCCATGGACAATAGAAAAACTAAAATTATGACTGTGTCGTCCCGTCCCGTCCGTGCTGGGTCGCACACCGGCATGATGGTCAAACAAGTGCACTTGAATCATCCAGATGAGGTACTCCCTCCTTGTCAATAATGATTCCATGGATTTAAAAGGCCCGCAACAACACATCTTTTTCGCATCAGTTAGCTGCCTTAATTACGGCCGGCTACATGCAAGCACTCAGAATCGCTTGCAGCCAGTACGCGGAGCAGCATGCAACAAGTCACAGCCGAGGGCACGCATGCAGCCACTTAAATTGCTAGAATTAATTAGGCTTCAACTTCTGCATGTAGTTAATTATTTCCATGCCTTGGTCTTGTTGCTTTGGCTCGTGGGACTAATAAACCCGGACGGAGGGAGTACCTTGGTTGGTGAGATTTTTGAATTAAGCCTTGCAAAGCGGAAAGGAGGTACTAGTATGTGCGTGATCCGCTATTTATTCACGTAGGCTCGAGTAGGGAGTTTCTTGATTTGATCCCTGCAAACCGGAAAGGAGGTAGTACATGCATGATCCGCTATTTATCCGTGTAGGATTGAGTAGGTTGGATAGTGTATGTGTAGGATCGAGTAGGTCGGATGGTGTATGTGTACGATTGCATTAGCTGATGAACGTTAGCTGGGAGATAAGGCATTTGCAAACGTTTTTGCTGGCAGTTTCTTTAGATTCGCATGGCATTTTCTTTAGAGAAGCTTATCGGTTTCTTCAGAGGTAGGCATTTTTACTCAAAAAACTGCCACTTCGGATCTTGCGTCGCAACTAAAACTGCCAGGAGCGCATTAGTAGGCTAGCTAGTGATCGACCAGTAACTTGTAAACATTGAGCGAACAGAAAAAGGAACTGTTAGTAACTTGTAAACACTAAGAACACAGAAATAAGGATCATGTTGTGCACAACAGTAAGAGCCGATCCATTCAAAATGTTCACACGAGACTCATAGGCCTGGCACTATAATATGTTCACATTAGTAGCCCAAATTCAAAACCAACTAGTACGATTCCCATACATAAGATCAACACGTTAATGCATCTCAATGATTGACAGATCATATACAAATATGTAGCTCCAAAAGAAAAGATCTAGAAAAAACATATGTTCTTCCTACTAACATGGATGTTTCTCTTGGCCAACTTCAGTACAGACTGAAAGACAAATTTGTTTGTGAAGTCTACAATTTCTCTTGCAGACGTAAGTGGTTTCACCAAAAACTAGAACCATGAGAATGAACCACACATGATGGAGGAACATCCACTACAATATGATTTGGTCTTCTCTCGATCACACGGAGAGACTATTTTCGGAATACAAACTTTAACTTAGGCAAAATGATGCCCATTGTATAATCAGACCAAAGCAATGACGCACCTAGTGTTGGCCAATAAATAGTATAGTACTACTTTTCTACAGTCCATGAAGTGAATATCCATTCTTTCCGTGTCTATTTTCAAATGGCATTGCATGCAGTGACTATACTATTCTCTTGTGCAGTTCAACCAAAATTGTGGTCACTTTGTTTGTTTGCCAAATAGCAACGGGCAGACATCTCTGTCCGCACAAATATCAAGCATCTAGTAAACATATACCCCACCTTGTATTTTAAGTTTAAACACGTCTCTTCCGCTTAGCATCTGTCATGTTTTGCACTAGACAATTTGATACAGTCATGTTTTGCCCTGGAGAATTTCATACTGAATTGATTTGCTGGTTCAGAGCAGAAATATAGCGCCTATTCTTCATCAGACCAAGGATATCCATGTTCGGAGTGATGGAAGAGGTGAAATAGATACAACCAAAATTGAGCATCCAATCATTGAATCATGTCCCGCACCTCCAATGTAGGTCCACCCTGCCAATAAATTCACATGCAAACCACTAGTATTACTATCTAATGACAGTACAAAAAGAGTAGCAAGATAGTAGCAAACCATGTACCTTCATAATGAACAGCTCATAGTGCCACCAATTGCATATAAAGGTTTGGAAGAAAACATGCTCCTAATGTTGAACCATTTGGAATTTTTGTGCAGTTCCACTAAAATCGAGCATCCCTCTTTGCATAGATATTGAAAGTGTGATTACTATAAAAGAGGCACTAGTTAAAGCATAGACTCACAAATATAAGTGTTCCAATTTCTTAATGGGAAAAGGTAGCAAGACTGTTTCTAAACCACATGTTTGAAGGAATAAATAAGGCAACATCGGCTGATGTCAGGAAGGCATATAGAATTCTTTCTGAAAAAATGATTGATTCCCGACCTTTCCTCTTATTTTAAGCATATTTTGTGCAGTTCAACTAAAATGAAATGCCATCACCGCCTTGACAATTCAGTGACACTGTACAAAAGGAAATAACTTAACATTACATCATGATGTCAGGTATGTAGTCGACAGGCATTAGAGACAAACATACAGACCTCCTCCGATAACATAATGAACGTTAATTTTAACAAAGGTGTGACTAGCTTTACTGGGATAATTTGAGTGAACTCTACACCCTCTGTTCCTTAATGTAAGACGTTTTCGCAGTTTAATTTAAAGTACCCAGACGTCTAGTATTTAGAAAAACAGGTAGTAGTTTTCTAGAGCACATATCTAGGAAAGCTTGCCACACTTTATTTATGTCCATACGCTAATGCAACACCATTAGAATAGTACAAATATACACTAATCCAGTGGCTAGTGCAACAGTAGAGTAGTTGTTTTATTACGGGGTACAGTACAATGGTTTTACTAAACAAATTTCAATAAACTCTAGCACTAGAAGATTTATATAAGAATTAACAATACAAAATGTAAAGGTAACAAGTTTCAGCATTGGTATACTAGTTGTGCATGAGCATTAAACCAAGTACAAAAGTCTGAAGGTAACTAGCATTATTAACTAATGACTATATAAAAAATTTCAAACCATGTACCTTCAAGGTAAATATCATTTCAAACTCGAGGGGACCTAAAAATTGCTATCCCAATTTTGATAATCGGTCAAACATAAAAACTTGATCGAACGAATCAAGAGTACAGCCGGAGGAGGAGGTGCCCACTCTTGACCTTTCCTCTTGACACTGTACAAAAAAGAATTGACTTACCACATGAAAGTGAGGTATGTAATCTTAAGCATTAACAGTGCAAAAATCTGAAGGTAGTAACAAGATTCATCGTTGGTATACTGGCTGTG